>NW_027503534.1:0-35665 GCF_021521415.1 Bidens hawaiensis
AATATATCATTTTCACTTTTTATTTCATTATATGATTGAGATACAAAACACATTTGGTAATCATGTTATTTCAAATAAAAATAGTAGGGTTAAAACGGTGCGTTACGGCGGTGAGAATTGATCGGTTTCGATGTATATGAAAATAGTGGACCTAGCTAGTGCTTTACTATAGAACGTTTAGACCAATGGTTTAAAAAACGGTTTTTAGCTTGTGTTGATTTTTTAGCTTAGTACCTGTTAATCTGATTGAGTCCATTTAAATTAGTGTAAAATAATTAATTATATATTAAAAGGTTACTTCAAAGTTTTAATCCTTTGAATTTTGCCAAAAAAAAAAGGTATGTTCTAATTAGCCCTCAAGTTTACTAATTTTTAAAGTTTTAATCTTTTAAATTTTGTTGCCAATACTTATTACATTTCTCAATTGGCCTCTCAAGTTTGTAATTATAGTTTTGTTTCTTTTAATTTTGCCATCAAAGTTTCATATATTTACGTGCTATCTTTTCAAGTTTGATAATTAATACGTGTCTTACTTTTGTTTTTAATACTTTGGTCCACTCAAACTTACAAAAACCAACTTCAAAACGTTTTTCTTTTATACTTTGGCTACCAAATTTTTAGCATTTGCCACAAAATATTTATTTTGATGGTAAAGTAACGAACCAAACCAATATGACCGAGTTCCTGTCGCAACGCGCTGGATTAAAGCAACTACAAAGAGAGAGTTTGGATCCTTTCGGGTTTCCGACGAGGTACCAACGGGAAGAGTTATGGTTCTTCACGAATCAAATTCGAGTCGCTACAATACGCGATTTCTTCTACTTGTTTTATATTATTTACTAGGATAATAACCCGTGTTATACACGGGTGGAGAACATATGAAGATACAGTATAAAATGTAAAAAACATATTCAATCAACACAAATATTTGACATAAGTTTTTTACCAGCAGATATTACAAAAGATGTTAAACTATGTCTATAAGATAAAAAGAAAATACTTTATAAATAAATAATATAGTAAATAATGAATAATATAACATAAATGAACCATTATACATGAAAAAATAAAAAAAAACACAATAGTAACAGATTTTGTAATATTATTTGAAAACTAAGCTTACAAATACATACCAGGTTTAAACTTATATTTTCACTCATGTAGAGTTTTCGTTCAAAAACCTTTTGAAACAAAAAATGTCGGTTTAAAAACCGTAGCTTGCATTCGATTCTCCGGTCATGAAATAATAATAATAATAATAATAATAATAATAATAATAATAATAAGAAGAAGAAGAAGAAGAAGAAGAAACATGTGTAGATAATTAATGAAAAGAGTAGCATAGAGAAAGAAAATATAGAACAATAAAAAACTTACAGATTGATCAATGAGGACCATCTCCATTAAGAAGTCCTTGTTTGGAGTGTTTGTTATCCTTGACGGTCCATACTCTCAAAACTCTAACCTTAACTGTGGATGGAGATGTTTTGAGAACATCAATTTCATCCAACATTGTAAAGCTTTGAACCTCCATTGTAATATGTGTTAAATCAAACGATAAAAGACTTTACTGAAATAATTCGTTTAAATATAAAATTTATAATTAACAGTTGAAGAACTTATTTTGTAAAAGCTTCAAAGGCAAAAGATTGTTTTGATGTGAAGAATGCATCTATGAGCGGATGTTATATACTACATATAGAGATATTTATTTTTGATAAACACCGTAAGTTCAAAAACCGTTTTAATTAAATAATAAATACAATAAATCGAATTCAATATAATGTAATATGCATCCTATAAATAAAACCCTATAAATAAGCATATAAATGCAGCATATAATTTCTAATAAAAATCCAGGGCTTGATTTTTGGAATTACCAAAAATTAGACATCTAACTATAATAATAAACCAATTTGACCTGCTGACTAATTTAGAAACCGTTTTATTAGCCCATTTTCTTTTTTTTTTTTATTTTTATTGAAATGTTTATCGGGGATCCATCCCCTTTAAAAAAAATTCCTGGTTTGCATTTTGTAAGATTGTTTTAATTGTTTTTTTGTAAAATTGTTGTTGTAGGATTGTTTTAATTAAAAATAACAATTTTTATAAGGTTGTGAATTTCAAGTCAATATATAACTAATTGATCAACTATATTAAAAAAGATTTTAGTTTCCAAAAATAACAGTTTAATGTTACCAAAAATTAATTATGAATATATGGAAAATAATTATATGGAAATATGAAGACGTGGAGTCCTATTTGGACATCCTAGATTAATGACACTTGGATAGTTATGAGTTGCTTTATTATATTAGTTAGATTATAACAGTTAGGTTTCTATCCATATAATAAGATTTTCATATTTTAAATTGATAGGTCATAAAAATAAATTAATATTAGTGAAACTTGAAAAAAAGGCGTATTATGAACAAAAAATCACAATATATAAACATAATTTTAAGTAACAAACATATTAAATATCATATCGATTAACCGATAATTTAAAAATAAATTCATACCTTTAAACCCTAAATAGATTAAAACATAAATCGATTAATAGGAATAAATTAAATATCAAATCTATTAACCGTTAGTATAAAAAAATCATACAGTTAAACCATAAATCCAATAACAGTGAATCAAGTTGATGTTGTTCTTCACAAAAATCGATTAAACACTAAAATATAAATTATACCTGATAATTACAAACAATGAACATATTTGATGTTGTTTAGATTATCAAATCGACAAATCATGAAGTATTGGTTATAGATGAAGTGAAGAATCTGGTTACAAACGATGGGGGCGTTATGATTTTCGAGCGAAGCATGTGCCTTTCAAAGAAGAAACGAAGAACAATTTAAACCTAGTAAATTTAATAAGTTTTTTAATTCTAACAATAATTAGTATAGTTAATATCATAATTACATTAATAAGTTACAAAAATATAAAAGTCAATATCATTGATTAAAATTTTATGGTGAATATGTAGAAATTAGATTTATGGAAGGTTGATGACAGTGAAGCCTATGTGGACAACCTAGGTGAAGAACATGTGGACAAAATTATGTTCCTTTAATATATTAGTTAGACAGATGTTGTTCTTCACAAAAATCGATTAAACACTAAAATATAAATCATACCTGATAATTGCAAACGATGAACATATTTGATATTGTTTGGATTATGAAACCGACAAATCATGAAGAACCGTTTATAGATGAGGCGAAGAATCTGGTTACAAACGATAGGGAGCATTATGATTTTTGAACGAAGCATGTGTCTTTTAAAGAAGAAACAATGAACAATTTAAACTTAGTAAATTTAATAAGTTTTATAATTCTAACAATAATTAGAATAATTAATATCATAATTACATTAACAAATTACAAAAATATAAAAGTCAATATCATTGATTAAAATTTTATTGTGAATATGTGGAAAATAGATTTATGAAAGGCTAATGATATGGAAGTCTATGTAGACAACCTAAGTGAAGGACATGTGGACAAAATTTTGTTTATTTATTATATTAGTTAGATGTTGAGTCATTACATGCGATATAATACTCAACTTGTAGTAAAATACTATATTTTGACTTCCAACTTTTCAACTCCTTCGATTTCAGATTTTAGAGATAAACAAAGAAATATAAAAGTTTAATAAGATATAATTGAGTTTATATTGCAATAAAATCTATAAAGAAAGAAACATAACCTACAATAATTGAGTTGATTTATTTTATTAGTAAGTTCCATGTTGTTACATGCATGTGAAGGGTGAACATTGGCTATGTATGCTGTCATGCATCTGACCTCATTCAAATTTAAGATCTTAAACAAATTACATCGATGGTCCTATACTCTGGTTAGCTGCGGGCTTGGTCTTCAAGTCTAAACTTTAAATTCTCCGCTTCCCGGCTATATTTCCGACAATGATGAGAAGAAACAGCAGCAGAATGACGTTTCTCAGGCGAAATCGCCTGCGTGTAGTAACACATAGGAAACTAACAGGGTTCCAGCCTTTCATTTTTGGGGCATCATTTTTCTTAGCAGATCTGGTGGTTGCACTGGTTGTGGCGGTGGCGTGTTGGGTAGTGGTGACGAAGGAGGATTGAGATTATGGTGGATTGGTGGTTGATGGTGTGATAGTGTGGTGATAGTCGAGACCAAAACATCCTTGAGTTTATGTTAAAAACTAACGGAGTTATCGATTTGGATGAAATTAGCAACAACTGGGAAACCTAAATGGTCAAATTGCAAAAAAGAAACTATTTGGACAAAATCCGCAAAACTTACCAAACCTTAGGGACGATTATGACACTTTACTCTTTTTCGTTTTATGGAACATCGTTTGGAAGCCAACCTTTCTAAGACGTTATGTTAACCGTTCTGTATTGATTATAACACTTTAGGTATGATTCATCCAAGAACGTAATAAAGGAGAAAACCCATAAGTATGAGAACCCCCCCCCCCCCCCCCACAAGTTAAGGTTTAAACCTAAGATCATAAAAATCTCAAAACCACAGCCGTCACCCCTACGTTGCAATCGCTCGGAATACCGTTTAATAAAAAGAGATTCAGTTTATTGAATAATCTGCACGTTTACAACAACATAACTTAATTGGAATCATAGTTGATAATAAAATCAGATGAAGTTCTTTTTGGCCATGTAGTAAGCCGTAGGGTTTACATTCCTGAATTTCTCTCCGGCCACAGTGATTCCCACATCTTCCGGTTTATTAATCTTCGGACCGGTTTCAGTAGGTTCTTCCGCCTGATGAGATTCATCTATTCGGGGTAAGATTCCCGGTGCTGCAGCCAGACTTTTAGAAGCTTCAACGCCCACGCTGGGTTTACTAGATTTTATCCGGTCAGCCGCAGCAGCACTAAGAGTCTGTGGTTTAACACTGTTAGTGTTTGAAACCACCCGACTGCTGTCATTAGGCGCGCTAACACCAAGCTGCCGTATCTTCGAATTTGTTGGTGCTGGATCTTGACCCGTCTGTGCGCCTACATAACTCATTTTTATCCAGTACGTAGAGATTTCAGGTGGGCTGTTAAGTATATATAAATTGGATCCATGTTTTGTGATCTGTATATATAAACCTGAGAAGATAAGATCGATGACTTTCGAACATTTCAGGACTACATATGCACTTGTTCACAAGAAAAGCCTCTTGTGTTTACATAAAGTTTATAAATTGGATTAGCGTAGTTAATACCAGCACCTTGTATGATTTGAACACTCAACCTAGTAAGTAAACAGGAGACATCTTACCACTAAATATATTACTTGAAGACCGGTATCTAATAAGAATGACCCATTTTTATTTATTTTACTCGTTTTATTGGTTTCACGCAGTTAAGGGTGGTCGGTGCGTCTTGTGGTATCTCAACATATGCGGGTACACCGCCGCTACCCTTGCGGGCATCTCGCAAAACATGGGCAAGCGGGTATTGCAACCTTTTGAAACATAATTGTTTGCAATAAAAAAATATTAACTATTTAAACACCCCACTTCTTTTTTACCATTTAAGTTCACCAAAATGCAAATTATCTACCAACTAGGATTTTTACCCGGCGCACGCGTCGGGGCAGGTTGGTAAAACTCGGGCCGTGATAAAACCCAAGCGTTGAGGCGGTAAATTTACGTGAATTCGGTCGGTTTCGGTTACGTGTGTTATTGTTACGGAACTAAAACAAAAAATAAAACAAAAACATATAAAAATTGAGGTGGACCAATGGGGTGGATTCAGTTGGCAAACCTCGAGCGTTGGTAAAGCCCCAACCATTGCTGATCTTGGATGATGATGCGTTGAGTCTATGCAAATTTGGTCGATTTTCGTCACGTTCGTTACGGTACCGGAACTTAAACAAAAGGCAGTGAGTCTACGTGAATTCGGCCAATTTTGGTCACGCTCATTACAATACCGAAACTAAAACAAAACAAAAAAAAATGCAAAACAAAATTGACATTCGATCAGTTTTCGTTACGTTTGTTACACATCGGAACTAAAACAAACTAAATAAAAAAATGTCATCACCAATAAGGTGCCGCAAGTGGCCCAACGGTTGGGCACTTGCGAGGTGCGGAACCAAAACTCTTATTTCTATTAGCATATTTAAACAAAAAACACAAATAAAGTAACAAAAAAAAATGTTTAAAGAGTGGATGCCTCCTCGTAACAAAACTATGTGTCAACAAATTTTATTTATGGGCCTCGAACCTATGCAATGGATTATTTTAAGAATTAAGATTAACAAACCTAGCAATTGCCAACACACCAAGGAATCCCAATTGATTAAACATCAAAATAATTTACATATAAACAAAACAAAACTAATAAATTATTAAAAAAACTTTTGTAACACCAAACTTCTTAATTATACTATATATATAATATTTTACACACATAAAAAAAGTTATTTTTTTTAACAAATCAAAGGTTTGTGCAAGCAAGAAATCTCAATTAGCCAATACCAGTCCGAAAGAGGTTTACGTAGTTGTAGAAACATCTGACCCATCCGATGTTCGAAATAATTATTGCCCGAAAACATGAAATAACACATTTTTAATTAAAATTTATTTTTATTTATGTTTATAAATCTATAACTTACTTTTAACTAAAAAAATAGAAAATGTATTAGGAGTATTTGAAATAAGTAATGCCGTTAATTATAGTAACTCAGGGTAAAAATGAGGTGATAGCATACAGTAAAACCTCTATAAATTAATAATGTTGGGACCGGAATATTTTAGTAATTTAGCGAGATAATATTATATCGATAAATTAATAAATTATTAATTTAAAGAGGTTTTATTGTAAGACTTTGGAAGGTTATGAATATTTCTTCCCTAGAAAAGATTAATGTTTTAGATGCCATCAATTTGGTCATCTCGGCTTGGAGAAATGTGAAACAAGAGTCCATAGCAAATTGCTTTCGACACTGTAAAATTTGTTCGGCTAAGTCAACCGGCTCAAATGATTTAAACGGTGTAAATTCTGGAGAAACCATTAGTGAGCTTGAGAACTTGATTACGGGAATGCATTATCGGCACAAAATGGATGTTAATGAGTTGTTGAATTATCCAGGTGAAAATAATGAATGTTACGAGGTTCAAAGTATTGAAGAAATTATGATGGGTACCGTTGAAAATCCGGTTGATGATGAAGTTGATGATGTTTATGTTAGCCGGTAGTATCTCGTATTATCGGCATGTGTATTTTGTATATTTATATATGATATAGTTTGTTAGGATTTGATTGATTCTCATTAGTTAGTTACCATACTTATCTCATTCTCTTGTATTATATATGGGATTGTAATCTTCATTATGAAATCAAGGAATTGTATTCCCTTACATGGTATCATCCTTCTGGCCCTGATCTCGATCTCGCCATTACCATCCATCCTTCATCTTTGTTTTTTTGTTCATCACCATGGCTGATAAAGCCGAACCCAAAACCCAAACTCTTCACCCCGCTTATACCGTAATCAACATACAGCACAAGGTTCGCGTCCTCGACGGTGTTGAAGTCTCTTACCCTACGGGGGTGAAGCTCTTCACCCTCCACGCCACCGGCTACGATGTCCTTTCCCACATTGATGGCTCGCCGTCACCCGTCCAAACCTCACCAGAATATCCGTCATGGATAAAGATTGATGCTGTCCTATTACAATGGATATACGGCACCCTGAGTAATGATCTCTTGGTTTGTGTTTTGGAGAATGAATCCACCGCTCATGAAGCATGGGTTCGGGTGAAGAAATTGTTTCTAAACAACAAGGCATCACGGGCCGCCGCCTTACAGTTGGAACTTAACAATCTCACTTTAGCATCCATGCCTAGTTTGGAGGCTTACTGTCAACGTGTCCGGGATCTCTCGGATCAACTTACCGCTGTTGATTGTCCTATTAATAACACCCAAAGAATTCTTCATTTGATTAAGGGACTTCCTCGTGAGTATGACACCGCTGCCGCACTCCTTAATCACAATCTTCCCTCTTGGGAAAATGCATGCAATCAACTTGACTCGGAGGCTAAACGCATTGCGGCTCGTGATTCTCTTACACCGACTCCTGCAGTTGCTGCTGTTGTCAGTTCTCCACAAGAAAACACCCGCCACCAGCAACCTTCTCAAAACCGGGACACGTCTTATCAACCCCGTCGCTCCTACAATCGGGATTCACAGCCTCGTCGGGATTCCAACAGGTCAGGTCGCAACAATCAGCGGGGTACCGGGCAGTCATCAAACCAGGCTTATCCACAGACGCCATATGCTTCATTTCGGCCTCCACCCGGTTACCCACCCTACTGGGCCCCGCCCCCTTGTCCGTATCCCACACAAATTTGGGCTCCTCCCTATGACAACAGGCCCAATTCAAGGTCCTCCAATAGCCCAAGTTCCTCACAGCAGTCGCCGGCGCAGGCCCACATAACCGAGACGGACCCACTCGAGCCCACTCAGTTAGCTGAAGCTGTCCATAGCGCTGTCCATGGACTCGGGAAATGATCTGTGGCATCTTGATACAGGTGTGTCTTCTCACGTGACGTTTGATCACGGAAAACTTAATACTTTTTCCTCGTATTCACCAATATCGTCAATATTTGTTGGTAATGGTAATAGCATTCCAGTTTTGGGTTCGGGTTCCACATCTATAAACACACCCTCTAAACCGTTACACCTAAAATCGGTTCTCTATAATCCTAATTTTATTAAAAATCTTATTTCTGTTTGTAAGTTCAATGTTGATAATTGGACTTCAATTGAATTTGATCCTTTTGGTTTTACTGTGAAGGATTTCAAGGATGGCACGATCTTGAGTCGTCACAACAGCACCAGTGAACTTTATCCGCTCACTCCACCCGCTTCCGCAATCGCTTGTTTTGCTTCGACTAAAGACTCTCCCTTTTGGCATGATCGGCTTGGACACCCGGGTCAACCCGTCATGGAGTTTCTTAGTTCTAAGCATTTTATTTCTAGTACTAAAATAAAGACTCCACCTGTTTGTGAGTCGTGTCAATTGTCTAAACACAAACGTTTGCCTTTTTCAGATTCAACTACTCGTACTTTGTTACCTTTTTCCATATTGCACTGTGATTTATGGACTTCTTCAATTTTGAGTCATGCAGGTTACAAGTACTATATGGTTTTAACGGATGATTACACACAATATACATGGGTATACCCGTTAAAATTTAAATCCAAAACATTCACAAAATTCACCCACTTTCACCAATTTGTCAAAACACAATTTAATCTCCCAATTAGATCTTTCCAATGTGACATGGGAGGTGAATTTAACAACACCAATTTTAAAAACTTTACAACCCACCACGGTATTCAAATCCGTTTCTCTTGTCCCCATACATCTCAACAAAACGGTAAATCCGAGCGCATGATCCGGCGCCTTAACGAAATCATGTTTGCTCTCGTCACACATGCTCGTCTCCCATCCACGTTTTGGGTTGAAGCTTTACACACGGCTTCATACCTCCACAACATCCTACCCACCAAACTTCACCACAACCAAACACCTACCGCCCGTCTATACCTTCGTCAACCCTCCTACAACCATCTACGAGTATTTGGTTGTTTATGTTATCCTAACCTTTCCGCCACTCGGCTTCACAAACTTGCGTTTCGTTCCACTCCATGTGTCTTTCTCGGATATCCGGCTAACTTTCGCGGGTATCGATGTCTCGATATCTCCACCGGTAAAACCATTTTCTCCTGACACGTAACCTTTGACGAAACCAAATTCCCATTCACCTCTAAACCTCCACCCACACATTCGTTTCTTGACCCCTCACCATTAATATTTACACAACCCGCTACTCCATCTACTACCACTTCTGCCAACCCCGTTAGCACAACACCCTCATCTCCTACTACCCTAACTCACGGCCCAACTCCACCCCACTCAACCCTTAGCCCACAACCTCATGTTAATCCCAACATACCTGGCCCATCCAACATTACTAGCCCAATACCACCGGACCCTTCACCCACACCAGGCCTATCCCACGTGTCCAGCCCACCCAACCAAAACCAACCAACCTCACCTACTGTGGAACCTCATGTGACAATCGTCAATTTCAGGTTAACCCCGTTAACTCAACTCCGTCAATTCAAACTTTAAGATCGTTGAATCTATAACGCACACTTCATTACATTTAAACTAGGGTTTAAATGACGCTTAACACTTACTACATGTGTAGTCTTTCGGGATTTGCACCGAAACGCAAACGAGTTGACGCGAACGATTGATAAATAAACGACAAACGTCAAAACACTAATTATGTGATTATTATGTGTTAGATATATGTGTGTTACTTGATTGTTATGTGGAATGTTAAACAAGAAAAAAACTATCAAAAAACACTAGTCATTAAAGAAGACAAAAGAAATGGAATAATCAAAGCGTCAGGAGAAAATGGTATGCATACAGTAAAAACCTCTATAAATTAATAATATTGAAACTGGGATATTTTATTAATTTAGCGAGATAATATTATATCGATAAATTAATAAATTATTAATTTAAAGAGGTTTTATCGTAAGACTTTGGAAGGTTATGAGTTAGACACTTCTTCCCCAGAAAAGATTAATGTGATACACCCTACCAAGCATAATGAATTTGGCCATAACCATAATACTAGTCATTAAAGAAGCACAAAATACTTTTTGATTACGACGTATTTCTATATATCACATTACTAAAACTACATCACAATGTTTCATGAAAACGATGTCATCGGTCCGGGTCCAAGGAACAAAAGAAACCAAGCCCTCAAAAAATGGTTGGCACAAAGCTCCACTAGTTAAATACCTTCATTTATTCACATATTTGACAAGGTGCCAATAAAAAAATAAAACCCACACTACAAAAGCACTATAAGAAAAGGAAAACTCATACACCCCAAGCAACACAAACCCGGATTCTCCTCCAACAAAGAATTCTAACAAGAAAACGTCCGAAAGGACCAAACCCTTGTACACCTACAACATATTTCACTATTGATATGATTTAACTACAAATTATACATTTTGTTTTTATTAACAAAAATAACATTGTTGGTTCTCAGCAACATCCACACGCACCGGCAACACAACTAATGAAGAAGGCAATAATATTGCATGTATTGACGCACTACCCGCACTCGCACCCGTAACCATTAAGAGACCAAGTGATCTTCTTTTGAGATACTTATAGAATTATTAATATTTAGTATCTACTTCGCCATTACAATTGCAATAGGCTGTATAATAAATGCTTATATTTTCTTAAGGTCAACTGTTGAAGCATTTTTCTACCTAATATGGAATGAAGAAAACTCTACTACGTAATCACCTTCTTACAACAATGGAATGGCTAATCATATAGCAAACAATACCCGTTAATGCCCCTCACAATGATATCACCTGTCTTCTCATTACATTTACCCCTCAATTCCAGATAACATATTATTTTCGTTACTCTATTATAACATTTGATGGTTAACAAAATGAAAAACATTATGACAAAAGGCAAATTTATTCACCAACTTTCCATAATGTTACGATTCAAACATATTGCCATAGAATGATACACTACATCACGGTGCAATGGTTCAAAACACGACAATAACAACAATCAATTTGATGAAATGCGAAGAAATCATAAGTCGTTGTACAACTTATTTACCTTTTTAAAATAGGAACGTCGATCCATATATCAAACAAGTCCTATTCCAAACGGTCTTCACCACAAAAGCACCTATCTTCTCATTACATTCATCCCTAATATTTGGTTACTCGTGCTCGCACCAATAACCAATTACACACTACACCAAACACTACAAACCAATACGATAGGATACTTTATTTGAACCTACGGCAACACGTGAGCATTTTTGCTGTTACCTTAACACACAACACTTAAATTATCCTAGAGAATAATTTAGAATTATATTTGTTGTTGTCGTTGGTGTGTCCATAGGATAAGTAAAAACATATATTATATCTAACATCTAAATGAATGATCTAGAAAGTATTAAATAAATCCATTAATCTGAACGAGTACATCTAAATTAGTGTGAAACAAGCTTATATTATTACCCTTTAATAATGAAATTATAGGCAATATAAATACTCAGCCTGTAATAAGATACAATATTTTGACTTTGTCAACTCCTTCGATTTCGGATTTTAGAGATAAAAAAAGAGATACACAAATTTAATAATCTATAAGTTTGTTATATATTACAATAAAAAGTTAAAAACTTAGAAACAGAACCTACAATAATTTGAGTTGAATTATTTTATTAGCGAGTTGGTTCCAAGTGGCTGCCTCTGACGTTGAAGTGTGAACACTCTAGTAGCTATGTATGTTGTCATGCATCTGACATCATTCAAAGTTAATATCTTAAAAAATTACACATTTGATCCGGATAGCATTGCTTGGTTTCACATATTTTTTTTTCGTTGGCTGTGAACCAGGTGAAGTATCATTGTGGTTGGGGGGCGGGATGTTTTTTTTAGCAATATAAATATACCTGTTTTCGTCAGAAAAATTTTGATACGCATAATGTAATTTTAGTTTTTTCGTCAGAAAATTTTGAACCCGGCCACCTTTGTTTATAAAAACTTTTATAAGTATTAACCACCTCTCATGTGGTGGCGTTTTCACCCAAGATTCGTCATTGGTTGTGGAGCTCTTAGCCAAGTATTAACTATTAGCCACCTCCCATGTAGTAAATTTTATTTGGGTTTAATAATCATAAAAGATTGGATTCAACAAAAATAAAATGCAAAGATCACTAGTGTCGTTTAATCCCGTCCTTCACCCCCCCCCCCCCCCTCTCTTCTTTTTACCATTACATTCGACCCGTGGTGTTGTACAAGAAACTGCATATGATCAGTTGGTGGTGGCTTGTGTATTAGTATTATTTGCAAAGTTAGTTGGTGGCAAGTTTGTGTGTGGTGTTACACAAGAAGGTAAATGAAGCAATATTTACGGCGACTTGTTGGCTTGTTTGGAAGAATAAGAATGATAAAGTTTTCGAACAATAAACATATCTCTTTGTTCAAATTTGTGAAAGACGTTATAGCAATGTCAGTTTCTTGAATGGTCTTATTGGAATAGATTCAATTTGGATTATATATTGTAATAGGTGTTTGCTTAAGCAATCAAGACTTAAATACGGCTTATTATTTAATAACATTAATGCAAACTTCACATATTTATAAGTTTCCCAAACACACACAAATTCAGATGACAATCGATGTAATACTACACATCTTAATTTACTTGTAGAGTCCCGTCAAGAGACTTGCGCGTTTGGAGTTCTTTCCGTTGATACTGATTCCAGCGTTTGCTCTAGGATCAAATGCCGGAGTAGCATCGGATCCGCCTGGATTCGACTGCTTTAGACGATTCAAGGCAGCATCGGATCGTGTGGGGCCTTGCCCATGATCACTAACAACTTTGAGGTTAGTTTCAGACGGGTTCGCTCGCCCTTGAACATCCTGGGCAGCTTGATCGACTTGACCCAGTGCACGATCATCGTCCATGTCGGTAGTCGACTTCACTGCGCGATTATAATCTGAGAGAGAAAAGGGTTTAGCGTAAGATTCAGCATCCACCGTGCGTTGACCCAACTGAGTATTAGAGGGATTTGTAATGACCATGGACGACCTGGTCGGACCTGATGAATAGCCATCGGAATCCATTTTTGGTTGTGGAAAAAATGGAAAACTTTCACGATGACGATGAGGATGCTATTTGCATAAATCAGATGTGTATATATAGACGCGAGAGCAGCTTGGCTCCATACATGGGTGATTTTCTTGGTATAATTTTCGACATTTACAATAAACGCCCTTCACATTATTAGTTTATATATATAATTAGAGGCTAACGTAAAACTGATTACAATAACTTTTGGCTGTGAAAGTGGTTGTGATGGTGATATCTAACTCTTACTTGATAGATTTATTTATACCAGTTAGCTAACTTGTCAACTACATTCATTTATGTCCAACTACTTGACATAAATGTCCAACCATACTGATTATACCTAACTGCATTAGTTAATGCCAACTACCATATAGCCTATGTCACACCTTGATCCAGGGCCTAGAAGTGTGATCAACAGTTGGTATATGTTTTATAAATATATCAGAGTAGCGGGTTCATTTTAGCGGAAGTTTTTAAATATTAAAGTATTAATTTACATTATCAAAATTACTCGGGAATTAAACACTCGAGTTTCAGTTTTACAAAACAGTGATATTAATAATACAAGGATTTATAAGTATTCAAAACGAGCCATCTCGAGCAATCTTCTATGACTCCAATCCTTGTATACCATCTATTGTCATTTAATTACCTGCAAGGGTGGGAAAAACACGTCAGCTATGTGCTGGTGAAACGTTGACTCGATAAAACAGTTTATAAGTCGTTAAATGCAAAAATAGTTTTCTGTTTCACAAACTCAGCAGGAACGCCTGTCATTCCCAGGATTTGTACCACTACCCTACACACACAATTCAAAGGTTCCCCGAGTACATAGCCCCTGTTTGGAGACAACCTTCCCCTAGGCTATGTAACCCTGCTGGAGAACCGGTTATGACTGACTTGGTTTTGTCTGCCAATTATCAGTTATGTTTGGATCCAGACACATGTGTATTCGGTTTGAGTTGCTTTTTATTATGTATTTTGTATTATAATGATTTTAGAGATTGTGTCTCATGCAAACATTTATCAGACTCTTTATAATAAATAACCTGGCTATTACAAGAGTAAAATCAGTTTAGACAGTAAAAGGTTAACGTGTTCACCTTGTATAGTCAGTAGGTAATATCAGACTCCTTAACTTCAGTATGCTATTCACCTATACTCATAATAGCTATGCATAAGTACCTAGTTGATATTATTCAGCAGACTTTAAGTCTGTTGCAGTTCGGCAGACTCAAGGTCTGATCAGCAGACTTGAAGTCTGATTCAGTTTAGTCGACTCGAGGTCTGATCAGCAGACTCTTATGTCTGACCTAACCTTAATATAGTTATAGTCGTTTTATGAAAATACTTTGGATTTACATATGACGTTTGGAATAGCACACTTTGGCCTAATAAAGGATATCACGTTGGCAAACTTCTCCAGGTAAGCAAATGGGTCCCGCGGTTGATTGGGATGTATACGAATTGTTTTCCTTAGATAATAAGAGTCTACTAATGATATCCCCCTTCCAGTTACTACGTGCCCGTCAAAATAATAGTTTTGATAACATTACTTCACATGGAAGCAACGTCTTTACTCTGTAAAACATTACTTGTAAAATATTAACAGTTTAACGACTATACCCTTAACTAAGTTATAACTATGTATTTAAAGTAACTAGTAAAGTAACTTAACCTTAATCCTACCTTAATCTGCTAGTCGAAGTCAAAGACTAAGAAAACAACAGCAATTCGACTTGTGCTTCGTTTACGAGATCAGCAGCTCGTTTAGTAGCGTAACAACACCTCATTTCTTCGCGAGAACAGACCTCGGAACCCTGGAACTTCCTAGCACACTTCCCAATGTTAACTATGTGAAAACTAGGGTGAAAATGGGATGAAAACGACTGAACTCGTAGCTGCCCTATTTATAGCCGAAATTGTGCATCTTGGCTTATCGCGAAGATGCAGGTTACGGCGGTACGCGATACATGAAGTTGCATGTACGACGCCGCAATCTTGCATGTCAATCCCGTGCTGCCACGTGTCGCCACGTCACTTGATAAGCTTTGAATCTTGTGCCAGCAACTTCGCGATACGCGAAGATGTTCAGCTTTGCATCTTCGCGATACGCGCAGATGCATAAAGTTTAGAATTTTCATTTTCAGTCCTTCTACTTCCAAATTTGGCATTTTTAGCCCTTTAACTTCTAAAATTTACATTTTTTGCCCAAAACTAGATGGGGTATTACCACAGTGTTACAGCCTATTAATCCCATACACTATAATGAGATACTTAGGCCCGGTCTCAACATGTCCGACTCGGTTAACTACCAACATTCACCCCCTAATTTCCGAGTCGGATTTCGGGAGGTCTTCAACTCCGGCCATGTGACTCACGCATCTCTTTAAACTTGATGTCACACCGTAACCTACGGCAGAATATGTCGGGACGCGACATAATTTATATCATAGCTCAAAGACACTAAAATTATAATAAGTGTCAATACCTAAATTTGTTCATTCACAACAATCGTACACAAATAATTCAAAATAAAAAAAATAGTACAACATTTAAATACTTATAATTATTTAGCCTAAAGTCTAAACTAAGTTCTTCACTTCAATTCACTTCATATAACAACCTGCATTATGCGTAAACATAATTTGTCAACAACACATGCTGAGAGAGTAACTACAGTTTAGTATAATAATAATAATAATAATAATAATAATAATAATAATAGTGATGTGGTCTAAAGTATACATATTTTTATATAAATATTTCCTATACTTTTAAGTGCTTTTGAGCCAAGTTTTTAATGAATACTATTTTTATTTGGTTCATATGTGGGTTTTAAGGTTTCGAGAGATAAGAAGCTAAAACGGAGTATTTTTACTAAACTTGAAATCAACAACATAATATGTAAATATATTTTATGATTGCTACTATCTTTATTGCTAATATAAGTTTTACTGAATAATTATTTTCATTCATATTAAAACTCCGTAATACATGCTTTTATGAATTAATTCAAGTTTTCGTATGAATTCTAAATGTGAAAGAACTTGTAATATACTTTTGGTGGATTTGTGGAGCTTGTGATTAATAATTGAGAATGTAAAAGAACTCTCACGTGTGTTAATAATTTGATTTGTAGGCTAAAGTAAATAAAAGACAACACAATTAAAGAATTGGAGTCCATGTTTACAAAGCAATAGTGGGCCGGCTCTTGAAAGAAAAGAAGCATACAAGTCGCGCTAGAGTCTTAAAAGAAAGAAAAACCCACTAATGGATTTAATGAAAGCCCATCACGTGAGCATGTGGGAAATTGAAATAAATACAGCAGGGTTGATATCGACATATTATTATTATCATTAAGAAAAAAACGAAACCCTATATTATCTTTGGGAGCAGAGCCGCCAGATATATTTTTTTCGTGGAGCAGATGATTAGAAGCAAGACACAGCAGCCACCAATTATCTTCATACTTGGACTTTGTGGTCACGTGAGTTTTTGGCACAGAGCATAAGAAGAAAAATAAGAGCTACAATATTCATTATTATATTTATTTGGTTGCTTTTGTGAGGTTTGGAAGAATCAATTATTATTGCCTTTTATTTTATTAATTTTTATTATGAAACTAGTTAAATCAATTTATTTTATTATTGTTTTGAGAATGATTATTGACTAGAATCTTTTTAGTTATCTAGGCTTGGATTGATGTTTTGTGATTGATTAAGAGTTTAAACGGTTTTCAGGAATTGGTTATTGGGTTTTGATTAATTAAAAGTTTCGATCAAATTTATTGGATGTTATTTATACATATTTACTTCTGATTTGTGCTTGAATGAATGTTTCACATGTCGCTTGATTGAATGTCTTTTGATTATAGGTGCATGTTAGGGTTGTTTACTGTGTGTTTGCAACTTGTTTATGGTTTACTGAGCTCATACACCATAGAAACTTATTTTTAGCATGTTATTAGAAGTTTATATTCTTACTTGCTTAGATATCCGACGGTGATAGGTTGTCGGGTTTGTCTTTGTTATTAGGGTTTTAGGTTAAACTGTCTGACAGGAAGTTTGCCTAGTTTTCCTTAGTTTCACTGCTTACCCGAGTCCTTTAGATCTCTTCTAGACCACCCCGTGTACTTAGGTGCATTGAGATAGTGAAACCGACGGGTTAGCTATTTTCTAGGGTAATTAATCATAATTGGTGAACTTACAGGTGAGCCAATAAGCCGGTGCTTTTACATGATCTTTAGGATTTCCTCTTAGGTAACACCTTGAGAGTGATTAGGGATCCATTAGGTTTCCTAGGGTTCATATTTTTAGATTCCTGGTTCCAATAGCATTTTCCCGTAACCGATAAAAGCCTAAGTCATCACAATTTGGATTCCTTGCCTAGGTAACACCTTTCTCATTAGTGTTTTCGTCTAAGTCTGGGAATTTTAAGTTTAATTTATTAGTTTAAATTAGTTTAATTAATTATTAGTTTTAAAATAAAATAAATAAAAATAAAAAAAATCTTTTTCTTTATTATTAATTTAATTAGCTTTTAGAATCTAAGTTCGTTAATTTAAATAAGTGTCTCTAGGGTTCGATATTCCCGGACTTCCAATAGCTATTCTACACCCGATAGGTTCACTTGCCTGTTGCTAGTGGTTTTGTTTAGGGTATTCTAGGTTTTTATTACTCGTTGTGCTAGGTTGATTAATTGCAATATTTTTATATATCACTTTTATGCACATCAAATAGTAATGAGAAATAAATAATTCCTTGTGTAGGTAAATAGAATCGACTAACATAAACAAATACACACACACACACATATATGTCTTTTCGATCATGTCACTAGATTTCGGACATGTCTACTCGGGCTCGCAACCAATAACAACATAAAATAAAAGTGTCATTTCCCCTCGAACCAAACGGTGCCGAGTTACTTATGAGGATAAGGATAAGGATGAGATATCAACCAACCATAAAGCAGTAACAAGTATTCCAGCTGAAAAAGTCTCTTCGATAAATTACTTGCTGAACATGGACAGTGTTTGTTCTCAGGATATCTAAGTATTAGGCGGTTTGTTTCACTGGAATCCGGCAGGTACACAAAGCGAGTCATGGGCAAATTTAGCTGTGACTAACATGTTAGAGCTCCAGGAAGCTTCAACAGGCCTTCAAGTTAGTTGATAAGGTGGTGGCAACTAGAAGATGCTTAATGTTCATATTACAAAAGTACGGTCAGGAGTGAAGACGAGAGTGCTTAAGGACTTCGAGTAGGATATTGTTGGGTTCGTATGCCTTGGCTAGGTTTATTATTTGAAGTCAAAAGAGGAAACGGGTGCGGCCGGGCCCAAGCCCATCTCGGTTTAGATTTCTTGTTTAACAATTTACAAACTCTAGTTCAGTCTCTATTTAACCTTATAATCTACTCGTTCCGACTAAAGGACTTATGAATTACTCGTGGACGCTGATTACAAGGCATGAAACTTATTTAGTTGTGACGAATAAATGATTAGCGAACGTGTTCGTTACGGTTAGTTATGGACACGCGGCACGCTCTAATTGGTTCTACAAACTACTCGTCACGACTAGTTTATACTATCTATTTCTAAAATTTATTGCGAATGATATCTAAAACTTGAAATTTATTTTCAATAATGTTTATTTTAGAAAGTTTCCCAATAACTAAAGGGTCCCACGCTTATCGTTTCCTTGGAACTGGAATGAATGGTCCTTATTTATTTTATTTTTAAATTTAAATATCCAAAAGATGGACAATTCTGTATTATATATATTTTACTATAAGTTAAACTTTAATTGCTTTTGTGCTCAAATTCGATTTCTCAAAAAGTATTGAGAAACTTTTAATACAACATAAAGCAAATCCCTTGACGTTAAAATCAAACAGAGAGGAAATTATGTAGTAGTTTAAATGTTCTTACTCTTTCAATATGAAAACTTTCACAAAAATAAATGGAAGCTACCATGGTTGTGAATTGTGATTAAGGTAGGGTACGGGTTACAATACGTGTGTGCGCACGCGTATTGCGTAATATTCATGGGAGTATGCTAAACCAACGGGATAAGGTAAATCTAAGCTTACAGACAAACAGTGGAAAATGCATCTCTATCATGAAATTATATTGAAATAATGTGTATTAGCGTTACCGGCCAATATGAAAAGTATATACATTTCCCAGAACAGAAATGGAAAGATAGCATGAACATGTTTGGAAAATTACAGGTAATTTGTTCTTGATCTTTTCTGTTACTATAAATAAACACCAAAACATTATATATACATGTATGCATTCAATTATTTTACTTATAATAGCTATATTTAAGAATGGCAGCATCTAAAAGAAACATTCCTCATCGGGGCAATGTGTTGTCACGGGCTATGAAGGCGCTGTTGAAGTTTCTTACTTGCTCTTTGTGAATGTATATGTTTTCAAACATATACGTTCATATTCTTCCAGCCCCAATGAAAGTGGCTAGCCTCTGGGTTCATTTTAAAGACTTTACTCGCAATGGACATTAGCTGATTGAGTTTATTATCAATTATATAAGTTATTATTATTACTATTATTGTAAAGCATATTTGTTGGTAATTATTCTCTTTCTAGTTTGAATATTATGATATTTTTAACGTTTTATCATCATTCTTTTTATTGTATTCTCTATATAAAGAAATATGCTTTACAATGATGCAATACACTAAAATACGTTATTGCTAATCAATACAAATTTTTTTTGCAGTTCCTTTGAATTCTTTCAATAGATAACACACACATAGTTAACGTCTATATGCGAGAGCGAGAACGAGAACTGTAGGAATACCATTCAAAATTTTATACAAAGCATACGATGCATGATCAAAAGCGAATACATGTTTAAAGGAATAAAAATTACCAGTGACAATTGAAAAATGAAATACATGGAATGGGTAGAACAAAAAGCTAAGGCCGTGTTTGACAGAGTTTCTTCAAAACATATTTCGGTTTTTTTTTTCTTAGTATACACAACTGTAGATTGTACTAGCCGGATTGGGGTAGACCACCAAGCTAGAATTGCATCTTCAAATTTGCATATCTCAACTAAGGCAACGCCTTAATTATATGATTGAAAATCAAGTAAAAACTACTCACCATTAAGCTCAGTTGTTAATTTGTTAAATTGTATTAAACTAGTATTAAAAGTTATATGCATGCAATAGTTTTTAAACTATAAAGTACATATTTTATTATTTTACTAGTTACAACTACAATGAACCGGTAAGATCGAACAATAAAATACATTGCACAAATTGAAAAACTAATCAAAATATACATAGTTATTAAATGTAATCAACCCATAGATCAACACAAACGATACACTATACACATTTGGTGGCACCCATATTATTAAGCTAGTCATTTTGACCGCAACCGGAGCAACAAAACAAAATTTTGATCGCAGCCTTCAACACGTTACCACGTCGCGGACAGTCTCTGTTGGTGTCCGTCATTTTTTATATATCCCACTTTCTTGGGTTTGGCTATAAGGTAGGTTTGCCTATATATAGTAATGTTGAATATGAGGTATTTGATCTTGTATGGGATATATAGTAGTGTTGAGGTTGTCTTAGTTAGTAAGAATTGAAATATAATTTTCAAACATTTTCCTTCTAATCTCCATGAAATTCAAGCAGGTCAGTATTAATTTCCGCCATCACTTATCATTTGCTAGGATTTCATAGAAATTTACTTCAATGCTTCTTGAATTTGAATGGATTTTCAATTTAATTTTGTTTTTATTGTAAGTTGCCTTGAATTTTTATACAAACTAGCTTTGTATACACTGCATTGTGGCTGTGCATTAACATTATAACATGTATTCGGTTGCTATAGGTTAAGTTTGTTACAATACCAACTAGGGATAAGCAAATTTGGTATCGAAACCGAGATTTGGTACCGTCCGTACCGAATCGGTACCAAAGTTTTAAGTTTCGATATCGGTACGGTACCGGCATTTCCCGAATTTTACCTTAAATACTGGTACAATCCTATTACCAAGAATTTGCGATTTTCAGAACCGGGTACCGACCTCATCCCTAATACCAACACTAAATTCAAAAAAAATAAATAAATAATCTGTCAACGAAAAAACAGTAGTGAGACTTGTATATCATTAAATAAAAATATTAACACATTAAAAAAATAAATACGGTTTTAA
Source organism: Bidens hawaiensis (assembly GCF_021521415.1). Taxonomy (NCBI): domain Eukaryota; kingdom Viridiplantae; phylum Streptophyta; class Magnoliopsida; order Asterales; family Asteraceae; genus Bidens; species Bidens hawaiensis. Next base: position 21,937 of record NW_027503534.1, read on the forward strand.
CAACAATTTTCAATAAATAAATTGACATATATATGTTGGGTTCGTAGGCCTTGTTGGCCCGGTTTATTATATGAAGTCAAAAGAGGAGACGGGTGTGGGCGGTCGGGCCCAAGCCCGGCCCGGTTTAGATTGATTTCTTGCATAATAATTTACTAACCCTAGTTCAGTCTCTATATAAACAACATTATGTACTTGTAATATTTGTCACTCAATAAAGATATACCTAGTTGCCACCCGTGGACGTAGGTCAGTTTAGACCGAACCACGTTAAATCCTCGTGTTCGTTTACTGCTTTCGTGTGTGTGTTCAGTTTCGTGTGTGCGTTTAATCCTAACAAGTGGTATCTAGAGCTTAGGTTCGGATCACACGAGAACGCGTGAACCAGTTCTGCTCATCGCGGCCGCGGAAGTCGGAGCTAGGGTTCCGTCAGTTTCTGTTCGCCGTCGTCACAGTCGGTTAGGGTTTTTTCCCAGCCACCGACGTTCTTTTTGTGGAGGTTCTGTTCGAAAGTCATCTGCGCATCACCACCGTATTGTTCAATCGTGCGTTATTTTTTTGTTGCTGTTAGTGTTTGTCCAGAAAGAAAAAAAAAAGTAAGCATTATTATCTTCTTAGTGTTCACACTATTCCAAAACAAAGCACGTGAAGAAAAAAAATTTTTGACCTATTATTCTACTTTGGGCCGTGAAAAACAAAGGGTAGGAGGCCCAAATCGTTTTGGGTTTCTTCTAATTAAGTGGGCTGGAATCAAAGGCAGTAGGCCTAAACCAGTTTGTTTAATATTTTGTGTGGGCCAGTCTTGGGCAATTTAGCCTGGAAATAATTTGGGTCGAGATCATATTTTATTAAGTACGAGCAAGAACAGTTGAATCGAGATCCTATTTTTCGTTGAAGAACAGTTTCAAGTTAGAAGAAATTTAAAGAAACTTAGAAACAGTGCCAATCGCGTTTGTCAGGTTTATCGTTTCAGTTTAAAGTTTCGGTTTCTGATTTACAGTTCGTTATTCCGCTGCACGTTAAATAGGTTGATTGTTTAACAGAGTTCAGTAGAACAGTCGTTAAGTTCATGCTCGTGTTGCTGTGTCTGTCTCTGTTTTTTATCCAGTTTTTCGTTTTAGTCATTGTTATGGCAGAAGACGGAAATGTTTCGATACAGAAGTTTGACGGACAGAAGTTCGGTTGGTGGAAGATGCAGATTGAGGCACTACTTTGTCAGAAAGACTTGGATGTAGTGCTTGAGGATGAAAAACCAGAAAAGTTGTCAGAAGCAGATTGGAAGAAGTTAGACAAGAAAGCTAGGGCTTGTATTACATTGTCGTTGTCGAAGATGTGGCGTTTAACGTCATGAAAGAAACCACAGCCCGTGGTATGATGGACGCACTATCCAACATGTATGAGAAGCCTTCGGCAGCGAATAAGGTCTATCTTATCAGAGAGCTAGTGACAACTCGAATGAAAGAGGGTGGGTCAGTTACAACACATATCAATAATCTTAATTCGATCTTGTCCCGCTTAGTGTCAGTTGACATTAAGTTTGATGATGAAGTTCAAGGCCTCTTGTTATTATCCTCTTTGCCCGACAGTTGGTCGCAAACAGTGACTGCAGTTTGTAGTTCGTCTACAAATATTACTTTCGATGGGATTCGAGATCTGATTCTGGGAGAAGATTCAAGACGCAGAAGTTCAGGTGAATCATCAGGCAATATGCTAGTCACAGAAGGTAGAGGTAGGGGAAAACAGCGAGGCAGTGGGAGCAGGAAGAGGAGTCAGTCTAAGACTCGTAAGGATATTGAATGTTGGGGTTGTAAAGAGAAAGGACACTTCAGGAATCAGTGTCCGAATGGTAAGAAAGAGGTGAACGTTACAGAAGACGACACAGATGACGGGGTCAGTAGTGATGAGGCTTTGGTTTGTAGTGTTGAGAGTAGCGTTGATGCTTGGGTGATGGATTCTGGTGCATCGTTTCATGCCACTCACTGTAGTGAAACGATGAAGAATCTTAAATTTGGGGATTTTGGAAAGGTTCGACTAGCGAATGATGATATTTTAGAGGTTACGGGTATGGGAGACATTGATTTGATAACTTCAGCCGGTACTTATTGGACTTTGAAAGACGTGAGGGTTATTCCAAGTTTGAAGAAACGTTTGATATCAGTTGGGCAGTTGGATGACCAAGGGCACGATGTTAAGTTCGGGAATGGGCAGTGGAAAGTAGTCAAAGGGAATCTCGTGGTTGCTCGTGGCAAGAAAATGGGTTCGTTGTATATGGTCGATATGTCACCGAAAGGAGTGGATCCAGTTTTGGTGAATGACAAAGTCCGGTTCACAGAATCTCGTGGGCAGAAGAAGGTTCGTTTTGCAAGTAACAAACCCAGAGCCAAAGTGAAGATTCAGGATGAACGAGCTAGGAAGGTTAAATCAGTTGGGGGACATCGTGACAGTGGGAGCACAGGTCGTGTTTCAGTTACAGTTCCAGGTCGGCAGTGGATTAAGAAAACCAGTATTCCAGCTGTAAAAGTCTCTCCAATGAATTACTTGCTGAATATGGAGAGTGTTTGTTCTCAGGTTATCTCAGGATCCGGTAGTTCGTTACAGTGGGAGCCGGTAGGGACAGAGAACGGGTCAGGGGCAGTTTCAGCCATGACTGACGTGTTGGAGCTCCGGGGAGCTTCAACGGGCCTTCAGGTTAATTGATGAGAAGGCGGTGGCAACTAGAAGAAGTTTAATTTTCAGATTACAGAAGTACAATCAGGAGTGCAGACGAGAGTACTCAAGGCCTCCGAGTGGGAGATTGTTGGGTTCGTAGGCCTTGTTGGCCAGGTTTATTATATGAAGTCAAAAGAGGAGACGGGTGTGGGCGGTCGGGCCCAAGCCCGGCCCGGTTTAGATTGATTTCTTGCATAATAATTTACTAACCCTAGTTCAGTCTCTATATAAACAACATTATGTACTTGTAATATTTGTCACTCAATAAAGATATACCTAGTTGCCACCCGTGGACGTAGGTCAGTTTAGACCGAACCACGTTAAATCCTCGTGTTCGTTTACTGCTTTCGTGTGTGTGTTCAGTTTCGTGTGTGCGTTTAATCCTAACAATATACACACACGATACCGGAACAAAACACAAAATAAATTAATAAAAAAGCTCATATAGCTTATGATACAAAAAATAATATACTTCAAACGACTTTTGCCCGGTCAGTAAAACCCGGGCGTTACGGTATCTAGTCGATGCGAATTCGGTCGATTTTGGTTACATAAGTTACGATACTGGAACTAAAAAAATTACATATTTAAATTAAAAAGAAGCATTAAAATAATCACAAAATGAAAAAAAAAATACCATTAAAATAATCAGAAAAAACTTATGCGCAATTGGCTGTGGAGGAGACATGAGCAAATTAAAACAATTTTTTTAAGTAAATGCAAAATCTACTATATTAATAAAAGATTACTTTTTGTGTCACTTGTCACTCAGTCATTCTCCTCTTTTTTTTACCATTTTCAATTTATGTTTTGTCAGTTGGATCTCACACGGGTTATTACTGACTCATAGTAGAATTATTCGGGTAAATCATAAAGCTAGGCCATCTCATCGTTAATACAATACTCCATCACAAAATAATACGCAAAAGATTCTGATTACAAACCCTAGGTGCGATGTTGCTGCTAATTGCTATCAGCGTTCTTCCTTCTTCGATTACTTGTGCGACGCCGCTTCTGATTCCGATCTGTTCTTCAATTTTGTTTCTGAACATTTATCTTCCCAGTTTCTTTGTTGCTTATTATCAGGTAACATCACAATTCCCTCCTCTATAGTGAATGATTCACTTAAAACAATATTGTTCAATTATATGTATGTGTTCGTGTTCGGCTAAAATTAGATGAAAGAACACGAATATGGCTCGTTCATCTTTGTTTGATTTAAATAAATGGAAAAAATTCCAACATTAGTGTCACTCGCAGTGTATGATGATGAACAATTTTTTTAATCACATGTATCCATCAATTTTTTAATCATTTTATAGTAGTATTGTAACTTGATATATTTTCTTTCCACCATGATTTGAGTGTTGTAAGCCCCTGCTAACTGATATATGTTGCTAATTGATATGCTTGATTCAATTTTTTTTAATTTGTTGTTTGATGCCGATTTATTTATATTTATAATAAAGCTTAAATTTTGTATTTGTTGTTTGATGCCGGTTTATCGCAGTTGGCTTCTTCTGCTAGCCTGCTGCAAATAATTATTTTACTTGTCACATTAGCTTTGAACTTCTCGATTGGTGTCAATTGTCAACGCATGTTTGAATCTTAGAATTTGCGTTTGACGGTAATTTATTTAGGGAAAATTCCCCAAATAAGTATTTATGTAAACAAATTTCTAGTTTAAGGTATAATTTGAAAAAAATTCCAGAAATAGGTATTATAAACTAGTCGTGATGAGTAGTTTGTAGAAACCAATTAGAACTTGCCACGTGTCTTTAAACTAACCGTAACGAGTACGTTCACTAATCAATTACTCGTCACGACTAAATAAGTTTCATGTCTTATAATCAACGTCCACGAGTAATTTATAAGTCCTTTAGTCGCGACGAGTAGATTATAAGGTTAAACTAGTCGCGACGAGTTAACTACTAATAAACTACTCATGTAGGGATATAAAGCGGGTAAACTACTCGTCGCGACTAAAGGACTTATAAATTACTGGTGGGCGTTGATTACGAGACATGAAACTTATTTAGTCGTGACGAGTAATTTATAGTGAACGTGCTTGTTACGGTTAGTTTAATGACACACGGCAACTTTTAATTGGTTCTACAAACTACTCGTCACGACTAGTTTATAATACCTATTTCTGGAATTATTTGCAAATGATACCTAAAACTAGAAATTTATTTTCATAAATGCTTATTTTGGGAATTTTCCATTTATTTATGAAACTATATTCATTATTCACTCACAGACCAACCCGTCCCGAACTACTCAATTTTACCAGTTTACATATCAGGTACTAAATGGAGCATGAAGTTTTGAGCTTTCATACTTTTGATACTAAATGGAGCATGGAGCTATTCAACAACATTGACTCGGGTCTGCAAATTATATGAAATTTGGAATATGCTATTGTTTTTGTTTTTGTGTTTGTGTGACTGAAGGTCGGTTATTTTTAATATTATGTAGCTTGTTATGTTGGTGATGATGTTGAATCTATATTGGATAAGCTACTTACGGTACCCCAATTACATATGACTATAGTTAATTATTTATATTTGATATCTTTACACTTTTATAATATAAAGTTTATATATGTTTGTTGGAAATTTTGGACAATAATTAATATTTATTAATACTTGTTACTAATAAATAAACTAGCAACTTGTCCAAAGAGTAAAGATGAATGAGATATCGATACTCTAAAGTATGTAGTTGAGAACTTGAACACTGTTAAAAAGAGAAATGAGTTTGTCCTACATTGGTAGAACGCTTGTGAGCTGCCTTAGTATTTTTGTGTAGTAGGGTTGGGTAGTGTGACACTTTCATTGCCCGGTGATGAGTCAGCAGCCTACGTGTCGTCTTCTGGAGAGTTGAGTGCCACCAGCTGCCATGTGTCGATAATTGAGGTGAGTCAGCACGCCATGTGTCAGCGCCTGGCTCACCTCACTTCTGTGAGTGACACATCACACTTCCTTGCTATAAATAGAAGGTGTGTGGGAGCATTCGATATACAACAACCACAACACCGACACACCGACAAACCACATGAGTCACGACCCGAATGCACACACAGCCCCTTCTCGTTTACCACGCACATAGAACCAAACGGCTTCCTACTAATGATACGTTCTCTAAATTCCAACTCTTACTCGATCCCGAACTCGCGTTACAAATATGGTTCAAGTGCTAGGGTAATCCTGGCAGTGCATACTGCTTCGGCTGTTGTACCCTGGGAAACAGACGGGTTCGCGGAGGTGGCCCGAAATCTGTTTTAAGGATCTCTGTTTAACAGAAATCCTCAGCCATAACCGAGAATCACAGTTTGTTCAGTTTTGCAGTTAAAAAAGGTATAGATGTTTTCGGGTGATTAAGACGAGTTCACTAAGCGAAGGTGTATACAAGAAGACATGAATCGAAGGTGATGCTCGGGTCTCGGTGAACACAAGCTAGACGATGTGAGCGCGGTTTCGGTGCGGATTCAAAACGATGATTAACTCGCTCCGGCCCGGTGTTCGAGCACAAGTTAGGGACTTCGGTATGAATCAAGACATATATATATATGTATATATATGTGTGTGTGTGCTATATTTTTTGTTATTCTTGTTTAAATTTGTATACGGTATATGTACTATAATTTCCCAAATTGTATAAAGAGATTATTTATTTGTTTTATTAATATTGTTTAATAAAATCGTGGCCCATGTCCTACAATCTTAAAACAGAATTTTAACTTTCTAAAGATTGTTGTGACAATCTTAAAACCTTTATAAAGGATATTGGGTTCACGAAATTTTAAAATTATTAAATGGATTTTTACAAATATTTGATTTGGGAAAAGTTTTGTGTGGTACAATTGAATAAGGATTTGTGATTGGAGTACAATATGGAATCCGAATACTGTAATACAAAACGAGTAATTTGATTCAACCGTTTGGAAACGATTTTTGTAATCGTATGTGCTCTAACTATAATGTTAGAAACAGGTTTTTTTAAAGCTGTGGGGTTTAGTAGTTAAACCAATTTTGTGATTGTTTATGTCTAAAATCGTGTAGAAACGATTCATGAAAAATCATACATTTTAAAACGATTTGAAGTGGTTTTTAGTAAACCGTTTTTTCGTGCAAATGTTAATACGCAAACGTGCGTTAGAATGGGTTTAATTTAGAATCAATACGTTTTTCGTAAACGTTTCATCTCCAAACATGCGGGTTACAAATTGATTATAAAATATCGTGGACTAAACGACACATTTCCTACGTGTTTTAAACGTTTAGTCATCTAACTGCGTGTTGGATGAGATTTATTGTATAACTAAAAGGCTATGACGCATGTATGAAAAACCTTTATTGTGTAAAAGAATAAGGTTTATTTCCTAGCACACGGGTCGGAAATGATTCTTTTAAAAAGAGGTTTTTGAAAAAGTTAATTTATCTAGCATGTGTATTGGATAAACCAAAGGTTTCAAAACGGTTTGTTCAAAACCGTATAATTTCTAGCATTAGTGTGATAAATTATTATTGTGTATAATAATATGGCTAGAAATGGTCTAATCTTCTAACGAGCGTGTTAGAATTATTGTTTTGATAGATAATAAGTTTTAGACATTTAGTTTTCTAATGAGCACTAGAAAATGTGGGGGTTTATAAACCTATAGAGAAACCTTTGTGAACGTTTAATTCTTCTAACGGTCATGTTAGAAAATATTATTTTGGTAAAATAATAATAGTAAATACGGTTTATATATATAACTAAAGGTTGCAAACTGTAATCGATAAGTATTTTGTAAACATTAGTTTTCTAATATGTGTATTAAAAATAAAATACTTTATTGTGAAACCTGTTATAAAGTTTTGCAAACATAAAGAGATATTTTGAAAGGAATAAAATACGTGTTTGCAAATATAACTGGTTCATTGCTTTTACGAGAAGTGACATGTTGGGTAGACTATTGATGGGAAAAAAGCTTGGTGTTTTTATGAACAAAATTAATTATCCAAATATTACTACTAGCGTGTAGAATATTATTTACCATGTTATTGTGGTTGGACAGATTTTGATTGTTTAATAGTCTCGGTATGAAATGAGGTAATGACGATATGACTTCATGGAGCTCTATTGAGGGAGTACCTCAAGACAAACCATAAGACAATATCATTGCGTTGATCTTGGTCGAACGATGAAAGTGCTGAAGATAATAACACTGTGTGATTGATGTCTAGTTGTTGTCAATTTGTTCATTGGAATCGCTGTTTTAAAGTGTCGTACACATTATTTTGTAATTTCGGCCTGTATTATTTGGTGTTCAATATCTTCGGATAACACGTGCAATTTTACAACGAAATAAATCAATGTGTACTGTGGCGTATGAAATATTATTGTTGATTTCGTTTAATGGATAGTGAAAAAATACATTTGCACAATAAATAACTTGAGAGTTGTTCCATTGACAATACGTCTATGACAAGACATCAAATATCTAATTACGCCAAGTGCAAACGTGGTGAGAGTATTAAGATGAAATACGCAAGAATGATATATGTCATTCAATGTTGAGAGCATCAACACATTGCAAAAGTGCGTTTTGATGATTATAAACATATGAAAGGAATATATGTTATTATTGTAAATTATTATAATAAATTTTGTGGTATTTATTATAAGCGAATTACAATAATGATGACCTTGTTGGTACTTATAATCACTAGCAATACTGTTTGAACTATGGTGGAGGATTTGCTCCCTAATTTTAGCATATGTAATCGGCATAACTGTTGAATGACAATCTTAGTGATTCCATTTCAACCATGATAGTGATTGTAGACGAGTACCATTTATCTTGTTGTGATAAATGTGTTCATCAAAGTGACTTGTGTTTAAGTCTCTATTAGCCAATGGTTAAGACCTTGGAGGTTAAAGGCAAACGAGTTATAACCTTAGCAAATGAGATTAACTTTGGTGTTAAGGCGTTCTAAAAGTGAGGTTTAGGAACGGTAAATGAAATCGGATTATCTTGTCTAAACTAAGAAATAAATGTTGGGAAGGCTGTGAAGAATCAGAATGATGTATGTTCTGTTCACAGGCCTAAGTATTGTAGTCTAAGCATGCTAGACTAGTACTTGTTAATTATGGTGCTTGACGAAGACTAATTAACGTGAAACATTCATAACATTCACAAGAATGACTATGTGTATAGACAAGTTAAAATGGATTTCATTTAATCTAAAGGTATTAATATAACTCTTAAGGATCTTAAGTATATCTCAACTTTCCAAGTTCTCCTAGTTGTGACTAAGTTTGGGATGGTTTGTTAACTACCATTTGATAAGGATAGAAGGTGGTCGAAACTTATAATAAGGCATGCGTTGCTTTATTGGTAACATCAATGAACTCACTGATATAATGGCATGGTACTATTCAAATCATGAGTGTTGTGGTATGGTCATTAGTAAACTCAAACAAACTATGTCAAAATGCAAGAAATGTAGGGGATGATACCCGTTGAAATTATATCTCAAACCTGTGTAGAAAGAAAAAGCTTTTCTTTATCCTGTCAATAAGTTGGATAAAAGGAAAAAAAGGCTTACCATGATGATCAAAAGAAATAGATTTTCTTTATACCATTAGAAAGTTGGATGATGTTATTCAATAACACTTCAATGTGGGAGTGTCTTGCATTTGAACTTGGAATGATTGGCAATAAGGATTTCTACGAACATGTGACCTAGTGGAGTACACAATGGTCATAAGGAGCTAATTTGGTGATTAGACTCGAATGCCAATTTGTTGAAATCAGAATCTAGATAGATGTCTGATAATGACATAATGGAGATGTGTTTGCCTAAAAATGAGAACCGTCTTCTTCAAAAGACAGTCGTTATAACAAGATACGGTATGAATCTGGAGGTTATGATCTTAGAAGATATTAATAGGCAATATTAACTTGCAAGTTAAGAACACATCATAACAACTCATCTTAATTGCGCAATTATCTAGTATTGACTTAACGAAGTCATAGATAATGATTTTTGATCCAACAACCTAAGGGTTGATGAAAGATGGAGTTGTGGAATGAGACTAAAGCCCATGAAGAAATTGAGTGCAATGGAAAACCTAACCTATGAGATTGGAGATCCCATGATCTAGGTTCAATAGGACAACCTAACTGCATGAACTAAGGATGGTCACTGTGGGGGCATAGTTTATGTACAAGTTGACGCATAAGCTAATATCTATATCCTCCTAAATTACAAAGGGTGTTTCAATAAACATCCTAGTCCATTCCAAAGATAGCCAATGACAAAGAGAAGGCTAAGCATAATATATGGTTAATAATATGGGGATCATGATAACTGATATAACGTTTAATATATATTAATCCTGTGTACATTTTATTTATTATTTTATTAGTTTTGTTCGGTTTTAAGTAAGATTTGTATACTACTAACATGGTTTTATGTTTTAGGTTTCGGGTTTTAATTTCGGTGAAAAGAGGGCTAAAAAAGAGCAAAAACAAGCCGAACCAGAGAACCGAGCCATCAGGAAACGAATCGGACCAGACCAGGAGGAGAACCGGACCGGCTAGGCTAGCCAGCCCCCCTCTTGCCGGAGTGCCGAGCGACGGGGAAGTGAAAGCCCGCCGCGCGGCGCGGCGGCCTTAGTTCCAGAATCTTCCAATTTTTAAACCGTCTTTCGTATTTTTGGCAACCTGTTTCCTATATAAAGACCCCTAAACACACCCTTAAACATACCCTGAAGTCCAGAAGATTTTGGTGAGTTCCGAGGAGTCCGAGAGCAGATTTTGACAGCTTTGGAGTCGAAGAATCAGCTGGTGTTGCGTATATTGGTTGAAGACGAAGAACACGGGTTTTATCTTTTGTTTCTTTCGTTTTCGTTTATTTTACGCCATGAATTCTTATTTGTTTGTTTTGCTTAAACCTAAGATGCTAGGCTAAATTGCATGAACTACTTAGGCTTAAGATGAACCTATTTTGAAGTTTTGATTTGACTTTGGGATTTTTTATCGTTATGGTTTTTATGGTTTAGTAAAAGATTTATTTATAATTAATTGATGCGTATGAGTGCTTAGGATTGTTTGATGAGTTTTATTCCATAGTTTTCCTTTATTATTGTTTGTCATATGATAGGATTGCTATTAGGTCAATGACTTCGTGTTTTTGATTATTTTATGATTGATGTGATGATAAGGTCATAAGAATAATATTGTCAAATAAACCTAAGTGTGCTGCTAACCTAAATCTGTAAAGTGCTAGGTTATTGATAAGTCTTTACTATTTAATCTTGCTAGATTTAGTTCTTCGTAAGGAGTCCGTTTAGGTTTGGTTATTTATTATTGCTTATCAAATCAATTAAATATAGTAAATTGCCTTTGATTTCCGCGCTGTAAGGTAGGATTTTCGTATAAAGGAACTAAATTATAAATAATCGGGGTGACTGTAAGGGAACTTGATTTTTAATACTGGTGTGCGTTAAAACTTGTTAGAAATCCATAGGTGTCTCTTGAAAAGGGTCAGGGGTCCTGTTCCGGTTTTCTTTTAAGTGTCTATTTTACGATCCCAGTTCCATAACTAAACGTTTTCCGGGGTTAATTCATTACTGAAATTTAGGGGGATTCTAGCCTAGGTAGTTTTCTTATTATCATCTTATTTTCATAACAAACTTTGTTTTCGTTTAAATTACTTGTTTTCTTAATTAGTTTTTAATTATAGTATTAAGTTAGTATTTTAAATAAAAATCCCCCAAACAAATATAATTAGTAAGTTGTGTTTTGTAAGTCGAGTCTAATTAGCTAATAAACGTAATTTAGAGAGTCTCATGGGTTTGATATCCAGACTTACTTAGCTTTAGTAGAGTCGATTGGTTCACTTGCCGTTTAGTCTAGTTTTAGAGAGTCTAGAGTATTACTTAGTGTTTATTTTTAGTTAATTTAGTTAATAAATATTAAACTACTTCAAGCACATCAAGTTTTTGGTGCCGTTGTCAGGGACTCTTGGCGATTGCGTTATTAGCGTTGATTAGACTTACTTGCTACATACATACGTTTTGTATTTTGTTTTGTTTTTGAGTCGTAGGAGTCTAAATAGTTTGTTTTATATTTAGTATTTATTTTAGAGTCGTAGGAGTCTAATTGTCCGTGTCTTTTATTTCTTTTAAGTCTCGTAAATATGTGTGAGATTTATGGTGGACCCCATTTTACGCTTATATGTCCTCAATATGTGGGGTGTTTATCACATTATTATGCTAACCCTCCTGTGCAGCCGCAACAAAATTTTTGGCAGGGACCTCCTTCATATTATTATGATGATCTACATCAGCAGCCGCTGCGTGATCAGGGTCAATTCGATGATCAATATTCTAGCAGCAACCTTGTAGAGAGTAGTGTGTTCGAGAAGGTGAATAAATTGGAAAATATATTGACTCAATATCTGGCCTCAGATTCCCAACAGAAGTTAGCCGAGCATGCTATCATCCTGAAAAATCGACAGAGCATTATTACAGATCTCCAACGTACATTAGAGAGCATTACTAGGAGATTGAATGAAAAAAGGAGGAAGAAAAGAGATTGAAGTTATTGGAGTATGTTGACGAGTCAGATGAAGGGATCACTCAAGTAACGGAGATGACAATGGACGATGAAGTCCCACCTCCGGTTCCACAGGTTACTATTGCTAATTACTGGAGTGACTCTGATGATGAGGTCGACGAGGAAGAGTGGTCTGTTTATCAGAGGTCTTTAGTGAAGATATAAGAGATAGAGAAGGAAGTGGATTTGGGAGATTCACTTGATTTGATGTTTGGTGTTGAAGAAGAGATAGAGGATGAAGTGGATTTGGGAGATTCACTTGATTTGATGTTTGGTGTTGAGGAAGAGATTGAGAATAAGTTGTCTGAGGAGGATGAGTTTTTGGACTTGGAGTTAGAAGGTCTGCCTGAGTACGATGAAATAGGAGAGTTTGATTCGGAGGGTGACTTAGCATTTTTTGAATCCCTGCTAGAAGATATAGAAATGGTGGTAGTGGAAGACCTCCACAGCTGGCCCGTGGCACTTATTATAAATGTTGCTCATAAATCAAAACCACGGGAGAAGGAGAAGAGAAGAGCATCTGTGAACCGAAATAATTTGCAAGTCAGAAGATGGTCTACAGGAAAGAAGAAGCCATTGAAGTTCAAGCACGACCAATCTTCTCGATACATGTCATGCATCCAGTTCTTGCCAGGTGAGTTTAAATTTTGGTGGTCTGACCCGTTAAGAAGTTTTAAAGCATTTTTCAATTCCATCGAGAAAATTACAATGCTTAATAAGTACCCGGGTGGAACTGAACGGGTTGGATAGGATCCAAGTGAAAGAGAAACCTCCTGATTAAGTTCAAGTGTGGGGAGGTTCCGCGGAGTTCGTATAATTGTCGAGTCACTAACGTAGTCTTTTGTAGTTTTTCTTTGTTTTTGTGTTTTTAAGTTTTGTAGGATTTGAGCCAGAAGAGTAGCCCCATGAAGTTTAATGCAAAATTCAAGTGTGGGGATGGAGCAGCAAGAAGCCGTATACTTTTCTGATTATTTATTTGCTGCTTTTATTCATATTTATTAGTTTGGTTGGTTGGTCCGGTTCCATACTTTGGAAGATTAATATCTATCAGGTTGATAAGATGAATTTTTAGATATTGTTTGTATTTTTGCCGTTTCCGTTCATGTACGAGAGAAAGGAAATCTTGGTTGTTGAGCACATTCGGAGATGGAGGGCATTTATGGAAGAAGACTTTAGCTTTATACTTCACTCGCATATTACCAGCTAAGTCTTTTCTTTTTTACTTTGTTTTTATATTTTTAGCCTTGTTTTGCATTTATTTATTTTTGTATTTTTTTTAGGTTTTGTTTTGTTTTAAATTTTTGAGTCGTGTTTCCGTTCCTGCATTGAGGACAATGCAAATTTTTAAGTGTGGGGATGGGAATATATATGATTTTTTTTCGTTTTAGTTTTTTTGTTTAAGATTTTATT
>NW_027503535.1:0-26615 GCF_021521415.1 Bidens hawaiensis
ATACCATTTTTATGCAAACCATAAAAGAATCTTTATACTCAACCCTTCACTCCTTCCCTATATATACACACCATCTCTTCATTTTACTCTTGCTACATCTCCAAACTCTCTCAAAACTCCATAGATTCAAGGTTGTTATTTCTTATATATTCTTGAAGTTTTGACTTCTCAAGTCAAACTAACTATAGTCTTTCATTCTAACTTGTTCATCTAACATTACTAACTCTTGAATATGGTGGTACAACATATATATAATACACACCCCTTGTTTCCTTTATTTGTTACTTCACCGACTCATCACATCTAAAGTGATTCTGTTTCTTATAAAGGGTATTATTCTACAGTATATGAATATGGACGATATATCAGTTGTTGCATCCTTTGTGCTTTCATGCGTACTTGATTATCTCTCAGTGGTGACTTCCACTAGTATGGTAAGCTTTCTGCTTAATGATAAACGTGCAAAAAAATAACACTATTTAAAAAAATATATAGAAAATTATGTGTTATAAGTTAAATCGATCTTTATCTATATCTATATTGAAAAGGCCACCTCAATTCCTCAAACATGATCCTAAACCGAGAATACTTTGTAGTGTAAATATCCTGAAATTATATTTTGCTTTTGTTACAACGACATGTATATATATATGGTTATATGCCCTACTCCAATACACTTGTGTGACCGTTTCTACCTTAATTCTTCGTTGGGTGGTAAGAAAAATAATTATATTAAATGTTGTTCTTAACAAAATATAGTTGGTAAACATATTGTAACTGTTAGGGTGTTACTGGTCCGGTTTTGATAGTTTATAGGTTAAATTGTGAGTAACAATTTTAAGTCATAGAAACCAAAACCGCAAAGCAAAAAATGACCAAAAGTTGAATAGAAAAAACTGGTCGTTACATCAAATCGATGACCGGTTTGGGCGGTTTCACGATTTCAAACCAAACCATGAACACCGTAGCTAATAGTCATTCCATACTCATCTTGATTGTGACAATTGTTTCAGTTATTACATGTAGGTAAAAGTGAAGATGCATCCCATGTTAATAATTGTTTCTGCAACCCCTGTGAGATTTGGGGTTGCATTATGTTGTGGATTAGTTGTGGTGAGAGCGTTGTGGTTTAGAGCATGGTGGCTTCAACAACACCAAGGTGCCAACAACAATTGAAGTGACATTTAGGGTTCTGATTTGGGATATGTTTGATCTCTAGCGGATAAAATAAAAACTTACTTAGCTAATAAGTTCTGAAATAATATATCTTGTGTATTCTGATTATGATAACTCCAACATATGTGCAATATAATAAGTTTATTCAAGCAAGTAGATTATTATTTAAAATGATACATTTGCTGTACTCGTATTATACACTATTTGTTTTGACAAAGTTCCTTTGTTTTGTACTCATAATGACACATCAAGTAGATTCTGCTCAAAGCCGTCCCATAATGGAAAGGTGTGGAATGGAAAAGGCATGCATCTAAAAGGTTAACTTGTTTTAGTCTAATAGTTGCATGTCACTTACTTTAACATTAAAATTAACATCAATGATATATTATATGCATTTGTTTAATTGAATTTACACGCCAAACTAAATCATATTCTAATTCTATCAATTAAAATGTGTAGTATGTACCTCTGAATTTGATAATGTTTTCTCCAATTTCCCCCTTTTCAACTCCAATCAATTGGCGTCTGGGTTGGATCTTTGGGAGGTTTGATCGAATTCGAACAACAGGACATAATAAATTGAATCGAACTGTGCTTGACGAAAGTCACAAAACCCTTATGCAACGCAAGAGCAAAGGTGTGCTTCTAGAAGCATTTTAGAGATTTTAATGGAAAAGATTCATGACAGAGGTAGAAAATTTTTTTTATGGATTTTTCGGTGTTGGAATTTTTCTGCGTCAAAGCTTTCGGTCAGCTAGAGATATGAAAGATCGTTAAAATCTAATTTTTGAGAAGTAACATCATTCGTTAAAATCTATTTTTTGAGAAGCTGCATTCGAATAAGAAGAATCAAAACTGCCGACTCTCTTTTAATAAAGTTGTGAATAACCCTAAATGCACAAATTCAAAATAATTGATAATTTTAAACACAATTACATAAATATATTGCACATAATTCTAACCAAACATAACTATAAATGATAAACATAAGTACAGTTTTTATAAGAAACTAAAACATAAACTAACCATTTTATTACTCATTTTGGATTTGATAATTTGAAAATGAAATTCAAAAAATGATGGATTGATGAAGTGAGATCGCACCTGGCATGTAGACAAATGGCTACAACGATTAGCGAATAAGCGAAACCAGAGATGAAGAACAGGAAGTCCGACGATCGATGGTTATAATCGATTCGTTTCCCAACTATCTTTTATTAAGTATTAAATAATTGGGTAAGCCATTTTTTTTAACGACCAACAAAGATATGTATGTTATATATGAAAGTCACTTTACAAACACCAACACGGCTAGTCACCAACCACAGTCAATTTCAACGAGCAAAAAACATCTAAATATTGAAACTTCGCCAAGTCTCCCACGTTAAATTCCTCCACTTTGCTCGTTTTTTAATCCATAAGAACCCGAGCGTCTTCAAATCACCCACCACATTTGATATCATCGCAGACCTTCCGTCAAACACCAACTCATTCCTAGCCTTCCAAATACTCCATAACGTGACTAATCAAACAACATTAAAAACCTTTGCTTTCTTCCTACCGAAACCCGTGTATCTGTGTAAATCAAGAAGATCGCGAGGCGAGAATGCATAGACAGATGTATTTTCTAACCCTTACATATATATATATATACACACGAAGTAGTATTACATATTAAAATTTAATAAAACTAAAAGATCTATAAATAAGTTTAAATAATATACAATTTAATTAAATAATTTTATCATCTAACTCTTGAATCCTATCATATCCGTCAACTCTGTATATTAATTTTCGCATTCAATTTCTTTATTAGGATATATCGTCAACGTGTGAATCGCCACATTCATTCTTATTATTTTATTATTTCCGTTTGCTCGTCGATAAGGTGAGTATTTCACTCACATCTTTTACTTATTTTATCTTTTGGGGACATATGCCTAACTTGTTATTTGCTTACTTGTTTTATTTGAACGCATTTTGGAGAAGTTCCTCATTTATAGTATGATCATACGACTATCTTTGGCAACCGATGTCCATTTTTATGGCAACGGTTTAGTCCTTGCTTGGTAACCAATGTCCATTTAAATGGAATTGGTTGAGCCACTTCTTTATGGTTTGATTGATTGTTTATGTGATATGGCTTAATTGTTTATCTCACAGGAATAATTTGCTCTTTTATTGTTTTACTCATTGATGTGTGGATAAAAATATGTGTATTAAGTGTGTAAATCGTGTGTTTTGATTAGTTATATATTGTGAACATGATTACTTTGAGTGCGTTTGTGGTTACAGGTGTGCGGAGCTTAAAGAAGCTAATTTGGAGAATTCATGATGGAGTGGAAATTAAAGTAATGATCTATGAAATGATAGAGAATTGAAATACGAAGACGTGGCCGAAAACGTGGAGGAAAACGAAGTTGAAATGAAGATCCTATGAAGATAACAGTATTTGGTCTGGTAGCACCGTAAAGCAGAGTTCAAGAACCGTAAGCTACGGTCTGACCGTAAGCTATGCTGGCCAGATCGTAGATTACGGTCTGGTCTGACGAAAAAATGGATTTTGGTGATTTTCTTCTATATTTAAAGCCCTAAAACCCTAAAGTCGAGGACATTCAATATTATTCAGTTTTGGGATTTCTTGGAAGCGATCTAACACCACCAACAATCATACTAATCACAAGATTGATCCATGAACACCTTCTTCCACATCATAATCAAGAGCTTGAAGATCAAGATGCAAGGCTAAAGGCTTCATAACCATCTCCTAGTGTAGGGTTGAGTTGCATGTTAGGTTTTGTTATTTTATACTTCAACTTTGGATTTGCAATTAATTAATCATTCGGTTAATCAATTCTTTGTGTTTGCTTTTGTGCTTAAACGGTTTTTATCAGTTGATTACTTAATCTTGTGTCAGTTAATTGATTTGTGGTCATCAACAATTAGGATTAAGTTCTTTCGTCATTGACCCGTTTATCGTTAACCATGTTATTGATTTTGTGTTTCAACAAGTAAAACCGATTATCAAATAGATTTTCATTTAGCCGTGTCAATTGTTCGGATTCAGTTCTGATAAGCAACACAGTCAATCGTTAAGTCTTTTGGTTTGCATATCTTATAAGAAACCATCCAAAGAAGTTTATCAATTCCTTAACTTGCTGCAAAACCTGAACCCTGGAGTTTGGTTATTTTCACTTAATTGTTTACAAACTCCTATTTGAAACTGTTAGACATCGTTTGTCCACTTTTAATTATTTTTTATAATAGAAATTTAGTTCCACTTGCACTTTCCACTGATTCTTTGTGGATTCGACACCTTACTTACCCTAGCTAGTAAATGTATGTTATAAGTGTTTTTGATTGACCTTTCGACATCGATCAAAATGACCTTTCAACTGATGTCTATTTTTATGGCAACGGTTTAGTCCTTGCTTGGTAACCAATGTCCATTTAAATGGAATTGGTTGAGCCATTTCTTTATGGTTTGATTGATTGTTTATGTGATATGGCTTAACTGTTTATCTAACATGAATAATTTCTCTTTTATTGTTTTACTCACTCAACCTAGTGTTGACAAAACCTATTGTATTTTAACACATATGCAGGTCATCGTGTGATGTGATTTTCAAGCTGGATTAGAAGAAAAACTTAGGATTGCATGCTAGAGAGAATAAACACGATTATGAACTTTGATATGTTTGTTTTGTCTTATTTATTTGAATTATGGATTTTGTATTTGATGTTTTTAATTATTTAATTAAATTTAATAGATATTGTCACATTTAATATTGAATGATAGTACCTTGAAAGTTGTGAGCAATCAGCTCACGCCTTGGCATTTTCGCATTTGGTTGGGGTGTGACACACGGGTCAAAAGCTATATATTATATGACAAAACATTGTAACGTAAAGTAATGCAATATAATTTAATAACTATGTTTGATTAATATATGTTAGGGGTTTTGTTAATTGACTAAAAACGAATCAAACCATATAATTATTACCTCGTATAGTGTTGGATTGATGACGAACGGAACTCGCAGGAAAACGAACTTAGGTGAACTGTTTAGAGATTTTAGAGCGTGTTTTAGATTAAAGTGAGGATTAGGACGAGTTTAGATGAAGGATTAAGGGCTATTTATAGTGATAATTGGAGCGTCTAGGTGTTAATTGGATTTTAATAATATTCCGGTAGTTACCCGGATTAATCGGCCATTATAAAGTTGTTGTTGTTAGTTTTTAATAGAAAATAATCGTTTGTCGTTACGTTCTAATGATTCTACACTATTTAAACGGGCCAAGCGACGAGGAGATGGAGCGTTTCGGTTCGCCGGAAGTTTCTGGCCGGAAAAGCGTGGGTCAGGGAGGGTGAGGGCTGGGTTTGGTGATTAATTATTATTATTATTATTATTATTATTATTATTATATTATTATTTGAATAATTTACAATTTAACCCTTGGTCTTTCAAGTTATATTTAAATAGAAGTTAAAGAAAATTTACAAAACAAACCTTTAACTTTGGAATGTTATAATATACTTAATAAAAGTTATATACTTTGGTTTATTTTCATACGATATTCGTATAGTTCGGGACTCGTTTAAGTATTCATGTTAGAACTTGGAGTTTTGTTATTGAACAATACGAAATAGATAAACAACGAATAACGATTATAACACGTCGTAAATATTATTAAATAAATAAACATAATTATATATATAATAATAGAATTTTACGAACACATCGAAACATCAAAATGAGTCGGTTGACGAACACGCATAAAACAAAACTTGAAATATACATTTATATTTATACATATATATTCATAAATAAAACCGAAAATTTAAAATGGGTCGGGTTTTCGGGTTTGAAATGCAAATGTTACACGACGCCTCTCCATGGCGAGACTTTTAAAAGAACTTTGTCACCAACATTGAATTCCAACGGCTTACGACGGACATCGGCGTAACTCTTTTGGCGTTCACGTGCCGTCTTTAGTCGTTCTCGGATTTGGAGAATCTTATCGGTGGTTTCTTGGACAATCTCGGGTCCAGATAATTGATTGTCTCCGGTTTCAGACCGGCACACGGGCGTTCTACATTTACAACCATATAACGCCTCGAATGGTGCGGCTTGAATACTTGTGTGATAACTATTGTTATACGAGAATTCCATTAGGGGTAAGTGGTCGTCCCAACTTCCACCTAAATCTATCACACAAGCGCGGAGCATATCTTCCAATGTTTGAATTGTCCTTTCGCTTTGCCCATCGGTTTGTGGATGATAAGCGGTGCTAAGGTTTAGCTTGGTGCCTAAGGCTTGTTGGAAGCTTCTCCAGAAGTGAGACGTGAAACGACTGTCTCGATCAGAAATTATAGATAACGGTACTCCATGCAAAGCAACGATGTTGTTCACATAGATACGCGTTAATCTATCCATTGAGTACTACTCATTGATGGGAATGAAGTGAGCGGATTTGGTTAATCTATCGACGACCACCCAAATACCATTGTGTTGTCGAGTCATTTTCGAGAGTTTGGTAATGAAATCCATGGTGATTAATTCCCACTTCCATACGGGAAGTTCGGGTTGCTGGAGCAATCCCGACGCCTTTTGGTGTTCAGCCTTGACTTTCAAACATTTTAAACATTTCGCAACATGCGAAGCAATGTCCTTTTTCATTCCATTCCACCAGTAGTTTGATTTGATTTGGTACATTTTGTCACTACCGGTGTGCATCATGTACTTGGACTTGTGAGCTTCATTCAAAATTTTCACATGCAAGTCTCCAACGATTGGTACCCAAATCCGGTTTCCAATTCTAAGTATACCATCGTCACCTTTGACTAGCAAGTCAATGGTGCCATTTCGTTTTTCATCGGAGATCTTATTTTCGTTGATTGCTTGGAGTTAAGCGGATTTGATTTGTTCGAGAATATCAATTTGGAGTCCTAATCTTAATGCTCAGACTTTTTTTGGCTTTTCATGTTCTTTACGACTTAAGGCATCGGCCACAACGTTGGCTTTGCCTTCATGGTAAACAATCTCGCAGTCGTAAACGTTGAGAGTTTCCATCCATCGTCGTTGGCGCATATTAAGCTCTTTTTGCTCAAATATGTGTTTCAAACTTTTATGATTGGTGTACACGATAAACTTGACTCCATAGAGATAGTGCCTCCATATATTTAATGCAAATATTATGGCGCCTAACTCTAGATCGTGAGTTGTGTAGTTCTTTTCATGTAACTTTAGTTGACGAGATGCATAAGCGATCACTTTCTTACGTTGCATTAGTACGCATCCCAAACCGGAATGAGATGCGTCACTAAAGACTACAAAGTCCTCAGTACCTTCTGGCAAAGCCAGTATAGGTGCTTGGGTGAGTCTTTGTTTAAGTATATCAAATGCCTCTTGTTGCTTTGCTCCCCATTCATACTTGATATTCTTGCGAGTCAAAGTGGTTAGGGGAACAGCAATTCGGGAAAGTTTTCGATGAACCTACGGTAATAGCCGGCCAATCCTAAGAAACTTCGGACCTCGGTTGGCAACTTTGGAATCTCCCACTTAGAGATAGCTTCAATCTTAGCGGGATCGACTTGAATACCGTTGACATTGATGATGTGACCAACAAATTGTACCTCGTGCAACCAGAACTCACATTTTGAGAATTTGGCGTACAACTTCTCGGTTCTAAGAATTTCAAGCAGGGTTCGGAGGTGATTTTCATGATCGTCCTTAAGAGTAAATGAGTATGTCGTCGATGAAGACGATAACAAATTTATCCAAGTAAGGCTTGCAGATACGATTCATCATATCCATGAACGCGGCTGGTGCATTAGTAAGTCCAAATGGTATAACGGTGAACTCATAATGGCCATACCTTGTTCGGAATGCGGTTTTTGGAATATTCTCGGATTGGACTTTGAGTTGGTGATAACCGGAACGAAGATCGATTTTGGAAAAGAAGCTTGCGCCTTGGATTTGGTCAAACAGATCATTGATTCGAGGGAGTGGATAACGATTCTTGATTGTGACTTTGTTCAAGGCACGATAGTCGATACACATGCGCATGGATCCATCCTTCTTCTTGACGAATAAGATTGGTGCTTCCCATGGTGATGAACTCGGTCGAAGGAAGCCTTTCTCAAGAAGTTCGTCGAGTTGTTTCTTTAATTCTTTCATTTCAGTTGGAGCGAGACGATATGGTGCTTTTCCGATCGGAGCAGTACCGGAAATAAGATCGATCCTAAATTCTACTTCACGATCAGGAGGGATTCCAAGAAGTTCATCAGGAAAGACATCAGAAAAATCGGAAACGACCAGAACGTCTGTGATTTCTTTTGGTTTGGATTCTTCAATGATGTAGGCCATGAATGCTAAGCATCCTTGATTCAAGCATTTGTTAGCCCTAATCATGGAAATTATGCTAACTTGGCAAGCGTCTTTGTCCCCTTCAATTCTAATTGTTCGTTTATCAGGGGCTTGAAGTTCAACGGTTTTGCTATTGCAAATGATACAAGCATGGTTGTTGGATAACCAACCCATACCAAGTACAATATCAAAACCAGCAAGAGTCATTGGTAAGAGTTGAATGGGTAAGTTATAAACAGCTAAGAGGATTTTTCCGTTTTCAAGGGCTTCGGAGATTTTAACGATTTCGCCACTTGCAGTCTCGACGCTTAGAGTTTTATTTAACTTTGTTAAAGGTTCGTTTAATAGACTACAAAAGCTATAATCTATAAAAATTAGATTGGCACCCGAATCAAACAAAACTCTAACATAGGTGTCGTTGACTAAAAACGTACCACTAATGGTTTCTGGCATGTCAGCGGCCTTTTTCGTGTCGAGCACGAAGACTCTTGCGTTTCCTTTCTTGTTTTGGCCACTTCCACCCGCACCACCAGTCGCGGGTTTGTTCTTAGAGCATTCGAAACTTAGATGCCCCATCTCCTTGCAATTATAGCACGTCATCTTTTTCTTCCAACAGTCAGCAGCAGCATGGCCTGGTCTTTAACATGATTCACAAACAGCTGACGAAACATGTCGGCATTGCCCTCGGTGGCGCTTTCGGTAGATTTTACAAAATGGAGCATTTGAATTGAACCCAGATCGACTTTGATTTGCACCCTTGCCTTTGAAGTGGGTGCTTCCACCAGTTCTTCCTTGATTGTTAGTTGCTGTTGCCTACTTATCTTCCTCTTTATTGCGGACAAGGCCGCCCATCAAATAACCAGCCAATTCCATCGCGGAATCAGTGGTTTGAGGTAAATGAGACCTCACCATATCGCGGATTTCCCGCGGCAATCCCCATATGTATCTTGTGACTTTGCTGGACTCAGGGTTAACCAGCTGGGGAACAAGGCAACAGCACTCATGGAATTTTGCGTTGTATTCTCAGAGGTTTTTCCCTACGACCTTATGATTAAGAAACTTAGTTTGAATCTGGTCGGTTTCATGCATTGGACTAAACTTCGCCATCATCATCTCCTTAAACTCATTCCAAGACAAATTATACATCACTTCCCTTCCTCTACTCATGATCATCGTATTCCACCATTCAAGTGCTTCCCTTTTGAACATAAGAGCAGAATATTGAATCTTCTCTTGGTCGGAACACTTGCTTGTTATGACAATTGTTTCCATTTCTTCAAGCCACCTCACAGTTTTGATGGCTCCTTTGTCACCATGGAATTCCTTCGGTCCATAGTACTTGAAGTCTTTAAACGAACATCCTCCAATCATCAATTTCTTAAATTCTTGGCAGATTTCGCCATCAGCATTTGATTCATTAACACTCTCCTCTACACGAGATGGTTTTGGTCGAGATTTAACGGATCTTTGGGAAGGGTTTACAGATTGAGAATGTTTAGTTTGCCTAGATTGAGATCTAGCTTCGGATTCATTTCTAACTGATTCTTTGATCATTCTTTGAATTTGGTTCATATATTTATCGGGAATTGGTTCTTCTTTCTCATTTTTGGGATCTTTCCCCTTTTCTTTTCTTATTTCTTCTTCTTTTCGAGCATTCTCTATGTTGTTACTTTGTTGAGACATTTGTTCTTTTTCACGTTTTCTTAAACTGAAATTTTAACAATTTTTTCTCTTATTAAACATATATTTTATTTATTTAACATATATATATATATATATATATATCATACAAGCTATATACATGGATTATTACATTACACACTCATATATATATATATATACATCTATATTTGATGTATATATATTATATTCTTATCCATACATAACACATATCACAACAAGAGTTACATTAACACACAAATTTTCATAACTACATCTTCATCTCTTCAGTCCTTCATAAATGTCTTGACCACCTTGGTTAACTTGTTGCACTTGCGAAGAAGCGTCTCTCCTATCTTCTTCTTTTTCTTCTCATCCACGAAAATTTTCTTTCTGAGTTCGTCAGTCTCGTGCAAGGCTCGATCTAGATGCTCCTCCTGTGACTGAGGCATGTCAGTAGGATACCCGTATCTTGGAGGTGGATCGCGGTAACCCATCATCCCTATGTCGTAGTGGTTCTTCGGGTCCGGATATGGAGATGCAGTCACATCATATTGATAGTTGAAAAAAGCTTCAGCAGCCTCATTCTGCTCCCGGAATTCATTAGCTTGTTCCTCAATCGATGGGATCTTGCCTTGATATGGTGGAAAGCTTGATGATGCTTTGCCCTTGAGTTTTTGAAGAAATTGTATGTGGGGATCAACGGAACCATAGCTTGGATTTTGAGAAGATAATGATTCTTCCCTTGGCGTTGTCACCTCATTGGGGTTGTCGGGGTATTCTTCCTCCGGATCTTCTTCTGTTTCTTCTTCTGGATCCTCTTCTTCCGGGTCCTCTTCTGAGTTCTCCTTATCCATCAGTTGTGTAGTCTCTTTGGAGATTGCAGGCATGTGAATCCTTTCGTGCGGCATCATGGTTCTCATCTTGGGTTTGCGAGATGGTCCTTCTTTGTTGAAGCGGGAGTCGACAGAATCCATGGTAGAGTTTCCGGTATGCCACCTTCGCTGATAGAGTGACATTGCATCCAGTCGGATGAGGGAGATCTTGGTTCCTCCTTGATCGGTCGATTAGAGAGGAAAGCGTATGAAGGGAGAGGATTTGGCGGTAGGTATATCGGAACACCTGATGGGTAGTATGGCGGAACTTCAGATGGCTGATAGGTAGGAATTTCAGAAGGATGATATGTTGGTACTTCGGATGGTTGATACATGGGTAAACTTGAAGGGTGATAGCTTGAGTGCCTTGATGCTTGGTATACTTGATTTGGTGTGTTTTCTAGGTGGTAGATTGGACTTTGTTTAGTACCGGGGTTTTGATTATGTTCCACGTCGGAATTGAAGAATGCTTCGAAATAATCTTTACTCATGATGTCTTTTGGAAATTTGTAGTATTTTCCTGCTCTTCTTGCTTCATGATCATAATACTCCATTAATTTCTCGAAAGACATCTAATATTAGGTGGTTTAGAATGAGGAGAGGGAAAGAAAGGGTTACAAACCAATCTTATCCCTATTCAAATAAACAAGTAAAATTATTTTCCTATACTTGGATCAAAGCTTAGGTATTATCTTTTAAATACCCAATTCGCTAAGATCGATGGCTGATACCAACACTTGTCACACCCCAAACTACGGCCTAGGAGTATGACACATATGTTGGTACCACAATTGTAATTAAATCAGAGTTATGTATTAGTGCGGAAGACTTATAAAACATGTGGATTTAAAATGTAAATATTTACATTACAAAATATGGAACAAAAGTTCCATTTAATATTACTTGTTAAGTTTTTACAAAACCACCATTTATATTATATTTAAGTTTATCAAAAAGATCCGAGCCATCGGATTCTTGCACTTCGTCATCCCAAGTGCTAATCTTGATCACCTGCAAAATGTAAGAAAATACGTCAGCAACAAATGTTGGTGAATATGTTGACGCTAAAAAATATTTTCTTTACTTAATCACCTCTCGAGACTACGTAGGTCCCGGCCCAACGTGGCTTAGGAACAATCAAGTTAAAACAACACAATTCATAAACTCAAGTCTCTATACTCGGTTCCCCCAGCAAACATCGCAGCGTTAGACTAGTTGAGTGCCTATGCGTATACACATGGTCATACTCCCCGCAGGCGAGCGTAATTGTGACTAGGTGTGACGTGCCCACCACATATGTAAGGATCCAGACAAACGTACACGATAGTCGGAGGCCAGTATATATACTCTTGTTTATAAATGTTTTAGAGACACTTAGTCTCATGTAAAATTTTTCAAGTAACACGTTTGACTCGTTGAAAATAAGTTTGTAAAAGTTGGGGCGTATTCACCTTTTGATTTGGATCGGCTTCAACACCGTCCGAGGGTCTTTCCCGTTGTTATCTCGCACCTATAGTACGAGTATAACCAATTGTTAGTCGGATATACAATCCGGCTTAAGACCTTTAGTCTTGTTTTATAATCGCCACCTCGATTATTTATTCTTTACTTTAAAACCTTTAGTTTAAAAGTAGTAGTATAAACCTTTAGTTTATTTATAAAACCTTACGTTTCTTCTTCTTTAAGAAACGTATTCTTTTCTTTATTATTTAAGAATACTCATTATTCTTTAAATAAAGTTTATAACAAAGAATATATATTCTTACACACATATATACATATCTCATAATTCTATCTTTTATTCTTTCTTTGTTATATTTTCTTTTCTTTTTATCAAGGTATCGAGTATAACCTCGACTTAAGGTTTAAGCCTTTTATAATATTTTATAATTATTTTATTCGGGCATTATGCCTACCTTTGTCAGCTTATAATACTCTAGAAAGTCGAGCAGTACTTCGACGCCATTTCTCTCTTTTTAACTTCTTGCTCGATCAATACTTCACTTGGGCACGCAAATCGAGACACCAACACTTCACGGAACGTGCTTCGAGATGATCGTCGGGACGTCACGCCAAGAACATCTTCTTACTTATAATGTCGTCGGGAATGTGGTGCGGACATCAAGGTATGGCACGTAAAACGAGGAATCGAGGCACGGATTTCGAGGTGGATCGAGGGCACGCTTCCCAATGTTTAGAGAGAGAGTTGATTGTATGTTTTGGTGTGAAAATAATGAAATCCCGAGGCTGCTATTTATAGACAAGATCTGGAAGCCCATCGCGGTATGCGACGGCCTCCTAGTCACCCGTCGCGTATCGCGACGTAGCCTTGCTACGTCATAACGTAGGTCTGCCACGTGGCGGACGCGGTGCCACGAGGCGTGACGTTGTGCCACCGACTGACACGTGGCATACGTGTCACGACTTGTCAGGCCACGTCATCGCGATACACGATGACGTTGGTTCAACAGCGATCGCGTATCGCTGTTGACTCTTCTAGAACATTTTGACCAAACCCTTCGCGATACGCGTTGGGCTTGTCTTTTGTCCCGTCGCGTACCATGAGAGGACAAGAAAACAGATTTTTCATTTTTAGTCCCTTGGAGTTCGAAATTTGGCAAATTTGATCCCTTGACTTTGAAATTTTACATTTTTGGCTCGAAATTTCCGTGATGTTACAACTGCGGACCTTGCACGTACCACAAATGGTGAGCATAGGTAAGGACTTCGGACCTTTTTCGTGTTCACGACCTTGAGTATAGGTATACACGGCGGACAATGAACATACTCTCGGTGGACTGAGGTAAGTGATAGTAAGTAAGTATGCATGATAGAAAGATAATTGGTTACGTATGGATATGTATCTTCGGATATGTAAGTATGTATGATATATGTATGTATTTTATGTCGTCTGATTAACTAGAACTCACTCAGCGTAGCTGACTTTTAGTATGCACGCAGGTGAGTAGAATGAAATAGTCGGCTTGAGAGATGGACACATAGCATGGAATTAAGAGACTGGCATCGGCAGAAGAAGTGTTATTTTTTTCTATGTTATATTTGAAGATAAGATTTAAAATGATTTGTAATGAAAGATTGATGTTTATATATTCCGCAAAAAGTTTTAATTAACTCTGATATTTAGAACTGTGTTCATGAGCAAACCCAACGTCCAAAGTGAGGCACCGGTAACGGGGCCTTACATATTCGAATGCAAGAAGTGTTCGAATGAGGAGGATCACTTGAATACAAGATCGCATACAAGCCCAATTTGCATACACTATGTACTCGCATATGAGTTGTAAGCCTATTCGAATTCAGAAAGGAAAGAAAGACGAGGAATTGCAAGTACAGCTAAACGAATACCAAGTGTATTCGAATACAATGTGAATACACAAGTATTTGAATACATATATATATATATATACACATATAAGAATCCGAATACGCAAGAAATCGAGTACAAAGGGTGATACCCGATTAGAATATACCAGACTTATCCATTTGTGCGGAAATCTAAATAGCGTGATTAGGAAAAGTATTGATACACATAATAAATGTACAGTTAGCCGAGCTCAATTAAGGAAAGTAATAACCGTTAACGGCGAACGTAACAAGATTCAGATGAGTTTCTAGCTCCATTTTCTTCTTATGTTTTTGGGGTTGTGTGCATACTCGATGTGATTATTAATACACTTACCTTAAGTGGTAAGTGTACGCCATGTATGATTTATATGATAAACAATACATCTTGAATGTGAACGAAAGCTTATCGGTACATGAACGATCTTCGGATATTGCACGTATTGTCAAGGAAGGTATGTATATGAAATATGAATGTGTATGAAAGGTATATGTATGACATGTGAGTATGTTTGAATGTTAAAGGAAGTATATATATAGAGATACAATATGATATGGGTATGTAAAGAAAATATGCACGAGTGTGGAAAAGGAAGGGACCAGACCCTAATAATATCTTAGATAGGGAAGGAAGGGATCATACCCTAATAATATCTGAGATAGAGAAAAAAGGGATTAGACCCAAATTATATCTGAGATAGAAATGATAAAAGAAAAGGGAAATGAGAGGGACCAGACCCTAATAATATCTGAGATAGAAAAGGAATGGACCAGACCCTAATAATATCTGAGATGGAAAGGATGAAACGTAATTAGCATAGAAATAATAAAGTATGAATGTATGTATGAATGCATGAATGTATGTATGTATGTATGTATGAACGTATGAAAGAAAGGTAATATGTAAAGTAATTAAGTATGTATCTTCTGATACATATATGAAGGTAAGTGTATGTATTGTATGTTGACTGGTTAACTAGAACTCACTCAGCGTAGCTGACTTTTAGTATGCACGCAGGTGAGTATAATGAGACAGCTAGTTTGAGCGGGGCACATGGCAGAAGAATAAGAGGCTGGCATCTGAAGACTAATGATGTTTTTATAATCAATGTTTTATTTTGAAAGACAAGGATGTTCGTTTAAGACATGTTATGAATTAATGTGTAATGTTTAATGAAAGTTTTATATTCCGCGAAAGTTTTAATTAACTCTGATATTTAGAACCATGTTTATGAGTAAATCAAACACCAAATGTAGGGCACCGAGATCAGGGCCTTACAATCTGAGTTTGTCATCCATTTCAAGTGACTTGATGGTGGATGTCAAATCAGAGAGAGAAGTGATTTGTAAGTTCGTTGTTCTCTTGATAGTGATCACATTATTGTTTCAAGTGTAAGTTAAGGAGTTCAATAACTTGTCATTGATTTCAATTTGATTATAATCAATGTCGGCACACTTCATTTTGGTGATCAATGTTTCAAACCTATGAATAAGATTTCCAACAGTTTCTCCTTGTACATGGTTGAACATACTGAATTCACCCTTCAACGTGGCTTTCTTGCTATTCCTAATATCCACATTCCCTTCAAACTTGTTAACCAGGGCATCCCATAGGCCTTTAGCAGTGGTGTTCTCTCTCAAAGTTTGAGCAATTTCAAGTAAAAGACAAACACTTAGAACACCATAGGCCTTTTGATCATTACTTAACATATTTCTATCATCATCATTGTATGTCATAACAAGTTTGGGAATTGGTCCATCAACAGTGTCACTGGTAGGAACATGGGGACCAATCTCAATTGATCTCAGAAGAGCATAGTCAGTTATTCTTATATAATTCTTGAAACGTCATTTGAATTCTTCAAAGTTATTATCCCACTTGAGTAACTTAGGGGGTTTGTTGGTGGTACCAGCCTCATTTTCAAAGATTATGAAGTTCTTTTAGGTCTCAGTATCACTTGCCATCATGCCAAACATATTCTAGTTCAAACAGTTTATAAAAAAATTCTGTGGAAAGCTTTAAGTCCAAATCAATCAAATTTGAAAGGATTTGAATCGAGTTGTGATTTCAATCAAATCGAATTGGAAATTGAATCGAATCGAATTGTGAAAGCAATCGAATATTGGTTTAAGAAATTCGATTTGAATGGTTTCTAGATTAGATTCGAATGGTTTTGCCAATTCGATTAGAATAGTTTTGATGATTCGATTCGAATGGAATTTTAGAAAGTACGGATTGTACTTTTGCACGTCTTTCCACAAAAGTACACACTTTATCTACTTTAGGAAACTCGACTGGAACCACTTCAACACTTGTAGATCTAAGAACAACCCATTTTAAGGCCTAAAACCACACTAATCTTGAATTTTAACACTTTTAAAACCACAAGAATCACACAAACACGCTTTCCAACAAATCCAAATACCAAGAACATGTTTCTTTCAAGCTTGTAAACACTCTTTTATCAACAAGTGAACCCGTAGACCCACTTAAACACTTGAAAACAACTCTTCAACACACCAACAAGACCAAAATCCAAGGTTGTGACCCAAGATCCACAACTAATAGAGACGAAATCTCTGATACCAATTGTAGGTCCTTTGGACGGATCAAACAACAAACAACTAGTGTTCTTGGATTAATCTCAACACTGGCTAGCGAAAATCACTAGTGATGAATCGAGATCTCGAATCTTGTTTGGTTTGGTTATTAACGATGGTAGAAAGGTTTAGAAGAAAGGAGATTAGGTGAGAAGATAAGGTTTTGCAAAAGGTTATTTTAGCATGTGCATGCTTCCATATATTATTACGGCCCAATGGGCTATGGTTTACAAGGCCTCGGGCCCAAACATACATTGAGAAACCGACAAGCTAACTAGTATACATCGTTAATAGAACTAGTATATACAAAAGACTACTAATAAAAACGGGACCCAACAAGTATACCTAACTCAAA
Organism: Bidens hawaiensis; assembly: GCF_021521415.1. Taxonomy (NCBI): domain Eukaryota; kingdom Viridiplantae; phylum Streptophyta; class Magnoliopsida; order Asterales; family Asteraceae; genus Bidens; species Bidens hawaiensis. The sequence continues at coordinate 17,400 of NW_027503535.1, forward strand.
ATATATATACTCAAATATGTGTTATATAAAATATTTTAAAATTTTAAAATATGTTTAAATCTTACGGTCCGGTCTAGTTTTATACGGTTTAAAAATTTTCAACCGCAAACCAAATTGTTCTTTATGGTTTAAAATTTTTTAAGCATACAAAAAGAAAATAATTGGATAAAAAACCGATCATGAAATCAAACCGATGATTGTTTTGGGCAGTTTTAAACAAAACTATGAACATCCCTAGTAACCATTCCACATTAACTTTGTTACAATCGTTTCAGTGATGTATGTGTATGTTAAATATCCCTTGTTATCCACTGTTTCGACTACTTTGATGGGTTTTGGGGTTGCATTCTGTTGCGGGTCTACTGTTGCAGGGGCCTTGAGGCTAAAAACATGGTGGCTTCAACAACACCAAGAAGGTGCCAGCAACAACACTAACACCACCACCACCAACGATACTAACAATAATTGACCGAAGTATTATGATGTCAGGAAGTATCTAGGATTTCGCATGTTTATCTAAGAACAATGTTATACATGTGTTAAATTAAAAGTGGCTTCGGATGCACCATATTGCACATTAGATTTACTATTCTAGTTTGTTTAACTGCGAAATATAATTTTAACAAGTTTTAAGTTTAAATGCACACCTTAATTTTAAACAAAGATATACAAATATGACAAAATTCGTTGGACGACTATTTTAATTCCATTTTTTAATTTACTTTTATGTTAACAATGGACGGATCAGTTACTACTTACTAGAAATCATTTTGTAATTATGTTTATGTGCATTCATTTTCGTACCATCCATAGTACACATGTCATGTTGACGAGTACGGGAGAAGTTTTTTAGTCTTAAAGATGAGTCATTATACACAAAGAGACAATGAAGAAAATGATTTTATTTTTGCTTGCAAAGAAGAAATTTAAGAATAAGATCCAACATGTATCTTAAAAGTTTAATATAGTTTTAAACTCACCATTTTAATGGTTAATCGTATCATTATAATTACATAATTAGTTTATGCGTCAAATGTATACAACTTCAACACATCATTGTACATTTGTATGTCAGACATATTGTGGATCTGTCATAAGTGGTTTAAACACAGTATTGTAACTATTATATATAGTCACACTATTCAAACTTATTTTTATAAATACTCGTATAAACGAATTCTTTGTTAGATACCCTAATAACTACTTGGATTACTATTTTATTTTTATGTTAAGTATGGATGAGGTACTTAATCACTGATATTGGTTTGTAACTGCTTTTTTGTATAATTTTATAAACTATAACTTGATTAATGGTGATTTTGTACTCATTAGTGGTCATACTCATTTGTTCTTTCTCACATGCCACCAAAGCTCCAATCACTTCTACTCTTGTCAGATCTCCTAGCATGCGTCATTAAATGAACCTTAAGATCAGTATAAATCGGCGGTTGCTATTAATAAAAATCTTATGATCAGGTCAAATCGATGATTTGAGATTAATAAAAATCTTACAGTCAGTTCAATCGATAGTTGGGATTAATAAAAATCTTATGATCGGATTAAAAGTTTCACTTAAACCATTATCAAGTTGAGTTTGACGTTCTTTGTTTTTATATGATAATGTCACATGAGCACTTCTGTGACTGCCTATATATCGACATATACATAACAAAAAAATTTGTTTCGGATGCCAACTATTTAAACATAAGTTCTTTTTTTGAATAAATGCATCATTTCGAACTTTGTATTCTGTATATGAGAAAAGTAAAATCAACCAATAGTTGAAAGTTTAAAAGAAAATCGTAAAAAATTCAAAATTTCATCAAATTCGGAGTTCATTTAAATGAAAGAAAGAAAGAAAAGAAAAGTTTTTCCTTCCCTTCTCATCTCCTTTCAATTCCTTTCAAATTGAAAGGAAACCAAGCCTCTAATTTTTGCCTTCATTTTCTCTTGTGTATGGTGGCTATTGAGATGGAACACCCCCAAAAGGTTCTTTATATATAGTTCTAGTGAGCCAAGGAGTGTGATGGAACGAGCCACATACCCAAAACCCTATTCTCAATTTTGTGTTCATTCCAAAGTCCAAAATGAATGCATACACCAAACAACCACCTACCTCCTTGAATGGCCAAGTGGGCCCCAAAAAACCCACAAACAACTTTTCATAGGTCGAAGTGAAAACATATACATTCCTTTTCTTTTCTTATATTACAAAATACAAGATAGTACTAATAAACCAATAATTAATCAAATTGTTGAATTTTTCAATGGACAAAAACTACCTCACAAGCCGGCTCCTTTAACATTACATTACAATTAACATTAAGAAGGCGGCTTGTGAACCAACCTTTTACATTTTGAAATAAAACTGTTTGTTTTTTAACGTATGTAACTGTTAAAATAAACTTAAATTTAAACACTTAGCAAATTAATAATTGAACAAAAATACCAATAAGAATTTAACAAATCAATTTTGTTTTCTTTTTTTATAAAAAAAATAATAATAATTCAACAAATCAATTTCTAAAAACTAAACAATTTAACAAATTATTTTCTAAAAAAAACTAATAGTAATTCAACAAATCAATTTCTAAAAACTAATAAGAATTTTACAAATCACTTTCTACAAAAAAAAAATATAATAATAATAATAAAAATTCAACAAATCAATTTCTAAAAACTAATAATAATTTAACAAATCAATTACCTGGAGGTGTGGATGTGCGACAGGGGCGTCAGACGTGCGGCAGGGAGGACGGCGGTGGCGTAGGTGGCCAACGTTAGCGTAAGGCGGGCGTCGAAGGCATGGAGAGGGGGCGGAGGTGCGACAGGGAGGCTGGCGTCATAGGGTGGCCGACAGAGGTAAGGGAGGGACGCCAGAGGTTTGACGGTGGAGAGAGGATAGGGTGGAGGGATTGCTAAGGTTTGATGAAAAGGGTTCAATGAAAATGATATGATATGAGATTTGAAGAGGTTAGAAGATCTTAGAAGCTTATCAGTGGGACGCAACCAATGTATTTTATTATTGTTATCTGTCTCACTCGTGAATAATTACAAGTATAAGAATTACAATAAGCTTTCTAACCTATAGAATAAGAAAACATAAACGGACCCTAATGAAAAGATATTGGGTCGGCCCGAAACTAATTCTCATGTCTTTTATCTTTATTAAACCCAACTGATAAGTTTTGAAGTAAATGGCTCAAATAGAGCCCAAACCTCCACAAACCCAACAATAAGCATGATAAAAAGTAACTTATTGATTAACTCACTGATTTTATTCTACGTTGAATATCAAACAATCCAATGCAATATCTATTTTCACGACTTAGTTATGGCATGAATATACAATGCAATATCTACTTTCACGACGGGGCATATACTTGTTTTGTGTGGCCTTGCACAAGTGGAATGATAGACTATCTCTGTTTGGTGTCAAGTTCCGGCGATATTCACTTTTCGAATTTGGAACCTTCTCAAGGTGTGCAAGTTCTCTTCTTTACCGAAGAAAAAGGCTAAAGTTTTTTATGCCATTGTACCATTTGATGTGGAGGTTATGGAAGGCCTAAAACGAGGTTGCTCATGACAGGGTGGCCATTCGGTTGGTTAGTTTGGTAGAGAAGATCAAGATGATGAGTTTTCTTTGGATACGAAATAAATTGAAAATAATTCATGAAACATGGGAGGATTGGAAGTCCTTTAATCGTAGTTTTCAATGTGGTTAATGCATTTAGGAAGGGCTACTAGTGATGAAAAAAATTGAAACTCATTGTACGTAAGCAATTTGGCTAGCTGTCGACGTCGATGGAATATGGAAAAATGATAAAAATGGTCCATTTAACCAACCACATTCCTTAACTAGTCATCCAATTCTAGAAATACTCAAAATGGCCATTCCATGAACAATCAGATCAACCATTTAAATCTGACATCCAACAGTTTATGGAACTAACAATATCTTCACACATGTCCTCAAAACAACAAGATTTGTTATCCTACTGGTCTAATTTATCGGTCGACTTATCTATTCCGTCAGCCGACTGATCTATTCGGTCAAACCTTTGTTTCAAATATTAGTCATTTTATAAAAGACCTGACTGAACAGATCATATCAATAGGCTGCCAAAATAGATCAACCGGATGACATATGTTGTTGTTTCCAGTACACGTGTCAAGATCTTGTTGATTCAATAAACCATCGGATGGCATATTTAAACGGTCAGTCATATCGTTCTTGGAATGACGAACCACATTCTCTTAACTAGTCATACCGTTAAGAGACTGGTTAAGGGATGCGGTTGGTCAACGAAGCCATTTTAGTCATTTTCCCATGAAATATAGATAGTTGTTCAATAAAAATTGAAAATCACCCTACCAAATTTTATAATTCTAAAGTATTATTAAACTATGTGACAAACCCGCCACGCTGCGGTAGGGTAGCGACACGAAGTCAACCGTTATCAGTTAGGTTCGTAAAGGTCGCGACAATAAACCCAAAATAGTAAACGCATTCTTCAAATTAACTTATAAACAAATAAAATAGTTATAAAACGGTGTTTATTCTATGGGTAAACCCCCGATGTTGGTAAAACCTGACCGTTGTCGGTGCCGCACGTTAGAGTGGTGAGTCGGTAAAACCCGGATGTTGGTAAAAACCCTAGCGTTGTTGTTCCTGGTCGTTGTGGCGGTGAGTCGACGCGAATTTGGTTGGTTTCAATTACATTCATTATGGTTCCATACCTAAAACAAAAATGTCTGTAAAACTCGGTTGTTGGTAAACCCGAGCTTTGTCATCCCGGGCGTTGCGGCAGTGAGTCGGTAAAATCCGAGTGTTGTAATTGATGCGAATTTGGTCGATTTCAATTACGTTTATTACAGTACCAGAACTAAAACAAAAATGTCAGTAAAACACGGTCGTTGGTATTCCCAGAGCTTTCTCGTCCCCAATATTACGGTGGTGACTCAGTAAAACCCGAGTTTTGTCGGTCCCGGATGGCGAGACGACACGACTAACCGTATATTATTTAATTAAAACAAAAAAAATCAATATAAATAACTTGACCGAATCAGAGACTGTCGAGTGGACCAATCGTGGTCCAAAGGCACCAAGTTTTTTCTTTGTTACGTATACAATAATAAATAATAATAATAATTGGTTGGGATAATTTAAAGTGAAAGTGGTATGATGTCACGTTTACATCAGCTGAAACATGTTGCACCGCGTAACCGCCCTTGACGTCTGACCCTTTCAAGTCACTAGAAACACACCCACATCTTTTCTTTTCTTCTATAAATTAATAATCATCACACCATGATAAACAAACACACCAACACATTTACTCTCTCTCTAATATGCAACAAGCAATTCCGTACAAAACCTGGTCACTTCCGCTAGACCACCACCACCAAACGATCAACCAAAACCCTAAACAACTCAACGGACCCACAAACTACACGGTTCGAGACGCCGTGTCCGAAAACTCAGTCATCGTGTTAGCTCGTCACGGATGCTGCATGACCCACGTGGTGAAACGGTTATTAAACGGTCACGGAGTGAATCCGAGTGTGTTTGAGTTTAAGGAAGATGAGGAGAAAGATGTGGTGAAGGAGCTGAAGATGATCGATGCACGAAACGATGGATTAAAGTTTCCAGCGGTGTTCATTGGTGGACGGATGTTTGGTGGGTTGGATGAGGTCATGGCGACGCATATTAACGGTGAATTGGTTCCGGTGCTTAAACAAGCCGGCGCGTTATGGCTTTGAAACGCTTAATTTCTGTTTTCTGAGAGACTTGAATTCAGTTTAGTTAAGATTATTATTTTTTTGGTATTTAATTTAGTAAATGTTGATTTAAGTTAATATGATTTTAATATATTCAATGATTGTATAAAGTAGTAAAGTACCAATTTGTTGAATAAATTTTAAAATAAAGTTGAACACGTTAGTTATTCATGAAATGATAAAATAAACATGTGTTTAAATATAAGTGGAAAGAAAACTTTATTAGATATTAAAGTTGAAGACTTATTAAACAAAGGGTGATGTAATGGGTACATCATTGCTAGCGAAACCAAGCATGATTTCAACCAACATGGGTTGTAAGGTTTTTGTCCTCATTGTCTTTGTTACACAAGTCATGTCGCCTAACCAATACGTATGGCATGTATAATGTCATCCAAACCCTGTTACCATGCCAATCATGCAACACGTATGAGTTAATATATTGTTTGTATTCATGTCTCGAATGTGTTCCACAAGAGGTGTTTTTTTTATTATGTCTACCAATTATTTGACATAATACAATATTTTGTTAACTATTTGATACGATAAAAGATTTTACCAATTATATTATACGACACAAGATTCTACAAAATATATGATACGACACAAGATTCCATTTAAATCTCATACATAAACATCAAGTCTTAATAGTATTCATAACTCCTCTCAACACTCATGAAGTTACATGATATTAACGGGAGTCTTAATTGCCAAGGGGTTTGCATAACGTTCACTTTTTAACCAATCATTACCAAAGTTTTTTTGACTTGTTACCCGCTATATGGAGGGGTCCACTAGAGTTCTCATATCATCGAGCGCTTACATTGTACATGTGACTATTAAGTAATAACCATTATCTCATAGTGCATTTAGAAGGATCGTATACGATGTCTTCCAATATTACATCATTGTGGATCCACTATAATCATCAGTGTGCAACTGGTTGGTAAATCTTTTACTGTCACGGCTACAAGAATTGTAGATTATAAAGATTAGATATTATAGAATTGTATTTCATTAAAACTTAGCCAAATAATTGTAATTAAAATTTGTTTATACTTGTTCAAAAAATAACTAATAAAAGTTATAGATTAGTTGAAAAAAAAAACAATCGTTATTATTTTCTTCTTTAGTTTGTATAGCTGACACCTAGCTTTTAAGCGTCTCGGTTGTTGATTAGTATTGATTAATGATCCAAATTACTTCTTACGCTTCTCACGTTAAAAAAAACTTTGTATGTGTGATGACTTGGCCGTTAAAGTGTCTTTAAGCCTCCGACCTTGTGTCCCTATAGCTTCTGACTAGTTATTTTTCATATTATTTTCATCTTATTGTTGGTCTGATGTAACATCCCACTAAGTCGACACTGGACAAGAGAAGTCAACCCCCCCCCCCCCCCCCCCGTTTTGTTGCAAAAGGTGGTGAGTCAGGTAAGTTTAATTTGGTTGTTTGAAAAGTTAGCCTATAATTATATACGGATGAACTTCATTTAGGTTTTGCTAGAAATGAAGGTTTTAAATGCGCATAAAATATTTGACGTGTATTTTGGTTCCATTTAACTTTGGTCCATCTAGAAGTATAGGACTTACAAATTGTCATATAATTTTTCATTTAGTTAAATTTGACTTTTGGTCCAGAAATAACATACGGAGTATAAATTTTAAAAATCAGGTAGGTTGGTTCCATTTGACTTTGCCATAATATATAGTGCGTTGACTTTATGGCGGAATTGCACAATTTAATAACTGAAACAGCTTGCAAACAAGTGGAGATCAACAACATTTGCCAAATTCCTTTTTTTAAATGGATTTTAATAATTTAAACTATTACCTATTTGGCCAATAATTATCAATAACAGTCCCACTAACTAATGACTAACTCCGTATATTTTTAGATACACATATAGTTTCCATAAACATAGTTAACACATATCACGAATTTGATAGAAAAAGAGGTCTACGTACCCGCAAGGAGCAAGAGGCCCGTTACAAAAGAAAGCAAACAACAACTAGATATTAAAACGAGTTATTATACACTATAAAAGAAAATTAACAAAGCAAAATATGCACAACTCCTAGTGTCTGTTAATGTTTTTAACTTTAAATACTTTTTGTTTAAGGCACATTATTGGTTTCCTACATGGATGATATACTAATAGAAAAATACGGTATACACACTCATAAAGCTTAGAAAAGCGACCGAAATACTTAACCTATTGTGTCATCATCGTCAATTTCGACTCCTGGGGCTCACTTTGATCCCATGATATCACAAGCATTATGGTTCAAATCTGACCCTAAAACAAAACTGATGGAGGTTGAATCGTTGATTGTATACTTACCACTCAAATAAATCTATTTAAGTTCATAGGTTTTTGTATTTGAATGTTAATTATGTTATTTTATACCATCTAGATTTTGGACTAATTAGTAATTAACTTTACATAATGTTTCCATATTTCCTTAAAATAAGTATAACTAATGTAGATTTTCGTCAAGAAGAAGAGATATTTCTTTGAAACTTAACTTTGGTATAACAATCAAAACTAAGAATGAAAGTGATAATATACTCTGGATGCTGATAAACGTAATCCCCCCCCCCCCACACACACACACACACTATTTATACTAAATATACTCTCCTTAAACTTAATACATCAATTACTATTAGCTCTTAACATTATTTATATACATATTAGTTCCTACAATATTTTTTTCACTTGATAATCTTCACTACGTACATATATCAAATTAAAAACTATCAAGTATTACTATTAATTTATTTTTTTAGTATTAACATTGTAAATATTTATAATATCTTTATTTGAATTTTAATAGTATATATATTTGTAATATCCTTATTTTACCTCTTTATCTTTTACAAAATAAACCCTAACTAAACCCAAAAACTTAAACCCTAAACCCGAACCCTAAACCCTAAAACCGACCTAAAACCTAAACCCTAAACCCGAACCCTAAACCCAAACCCTAAACCCGAAATCATAAAAAGAAAACGCAACCTGTAAAAAAAATAATCTGAAATCCTTAATTTTGTGCTAATTTGTTAATTATATGATTTCAAGGGGTAATATGAAAGTTGGTTTTCCAGAGGGTATGACAAGCAACTAGGAGGGGTACGTTTAGCCTGACTAATATAATATATTAGCTACCAGTAAAAGTGATATCATATAAAAAGATACAAAATGTATTATTAGCATATGTATTTATGGTGATCTAGTTAGATACATATACACCTGTTAATAATTTATTAATGAAAAAGTGAAATAATTGATGAACAATAATGAAATTTAAAAAAAAATAAAAAATTCTTACTCTTCTAATAAAGTAAAATATTAATGCTTAGGTGTTATGCCCATCTTCGATTCTATCATAAATTTCATGCTTAGGTGTTATGCCCATCTTCGATTCTAATCGT
>NW_027503536.1:0-29889 GCF_021521415.1 Bidens hawaiensis
TGTCCAGAATTTATTCATCGCAAGAACAGACGCACCAAATATTACAGTGGAATGGGCATTAGCCGAACTCATTCGCCATCCAAAGGTATTGAAACAAGCCCAAGCAGAAATAGACATTGTGGTTGGTAAAGAGCGGATTGTAAGCGATTTGGACCTACAAGAACTAACATTTATCCAAGCTATTACAAAAGAGGTCCTTAGGCTTCACCCTTCAACACCACTCTCCCTCCCCAAAATTGCATCGGAGAGCTATGAAATTGAAGGGTATTACATTCCCAAAGGATCCACGGCCCTTTTCAACTTGTGGGCCATTGCTCGTGACCCAAATGTATGGATCAACCCACTCGAATTCAAGCCCGCAAGATTCTTGCCCGGGGGAGAAAAGGCCAATGTTGATATAGGAGGACACGATTTTGAAGTCATGCCATTTGGGGTGGTCGAAGGATTTGTGCGGGTATGGGTCTAGGGTTGAGGATGGTCCAGTTGCTTATTGCAACATTGGTCCAAGGCTTTGATTGGGAATTGGCTAATGGGTTAGATCCAGAGAAGCTAAACATGGATGAGTTCCTTTGGTCTAACCCTTCAACGAGCCGAGCCCTTAATGGTGCACCCAAAACCGAGGCTGGCTCCTCAAGTATATGAAAGTGGTTAATGACTAGTTTGTTTGTAACATCTTAAATTCACGTGTGGTATTTTTATATCATAATAATAGAATTCTAGTGTGACATGGTGTAATATAAATTATCATGAAATTTGTAACTTTGAACGTATGTTTTGAATTTAACTCAAAATGTGAGTATTGAGTTTTGTGAGTAATTCTAATAAACTATGCATGAGGGGCCACTTAATTATGATCAACTGAAAATTCAATTTTTTGAAAACATGTTTACATTATCAGAAAAATCAGCTTGGTGAGTGTGTGTGTAATAAGTGTATTCTTAGGAGAACGAACGAACTAGAGGACTCCAAAGTTTCCATCTGCAAGTTTAGGTGGAGCCAAAGTTTCCATTTATAATGTCTAATAATATAGAACTATCGCAAATAAATTATTTCAATTATACAATGTTATGAAACTCGTAGCTTAATGACAAGCATTATTATCCATTGTATCCCATTAAAAGAATTAAACATGATATTTATTATATGTGTCAGTTTCAAAATGTATTATACTATATATATAGGTGTCATGAATGAAATGCCTCTCCCCTCTACTCTTTCTCGTTTCTAACACGATAGTATAGTGAGTTATTTTGAGAAAAATCTTTAGGCTTCCAAAAGCAAAACTCCTACAAATAATCCCCACACATACAGGCATATTAATTTGCATGTGAACAAGTTCTAATATTTGTGGTCTTAACAATAGAATTCATATTCTAAGTTTGTGACTACTATTATATGTTTATTGGGATAAATGTTTGAGTATCAACTAGCTCATATTCACACATAAAGCAGCTTAGCTGAATTATTAATCACTAACCGCTATTGATGAGATGCCTTAATCAATTTAATAGCTCATGGCCATCTTCACATGAGAGAATTCTAATGCATTAATAAATTTCAAACCAATTGCTAATTATGAATACTCCCCAATACATCCAAAGATAACTAAGTTGGTCCACACACACATTTATATAGGTTGTGCGGTCTATGTACCAATGTCGTCACAACTACCAACCAAAATGAACTACATAAAAGACTTGGTACTTACATTCGCATTAACTTATAGTCATTTTTTATGTCTATAAACATTGGCATGCGACTTATTTTCAGCATAATATGCTGACTGTCAGATTTTATACGACAGTATACACAGTCTTAGGCGGAGATAAATATAAAATACAGGTAAGTCAATAAATAACGTATAATTCATTTATTAAATTTTGATCCTTGAGGTGATTAATATAAATCTGAGTCTAAAAGAGAATACATTTATCACGAATGACAAATGAATTACTAGATGCATTCACAAACACAAACAAAGTGACAAAGTCACATATACCATTATCATAATTAAATGATCGAATTTAAGTAACCACAGAAATATTACCACACACAGAAAACGTGGAAGACAAATCGGTTCCAAGATAATACCCACGAAAACCTACTAAGCATAATAACGTAGTTGGTGTAACCCTATAAATGGGTAAGACATCTAGAAGATATTTCTTATAGATCCCATAGGTGATTAAATTCAAAACATCCCGAATATGTTATTGATAAGACCCCGGAAGAAGTCAATGCCTCAGAAAAGATTTATTTAGTTCTAGCATATAATGACCAGACTACATAAGAGGTAACTCTCTCATAAGAGTCCAATCATTCTAGAAGAAATGAAAATGCCACAAAAGAGGAATACAAAGTTTCAAAAGGAACACATGTGTTAAATGAAAACGAGATCTCTACAAATTATATATAAAACAGTACAATGTGGAACTAAAACAAAATACGTTCTGATGAAATTTATTTTTGCATATGCTATAGTAATGATTGTAGTAGATGAAAACGATAATGCACATAAGACTGTACAAGATGCCTTAAAGGCTTACATAATTCGCTCGACAAGCAAAACGTTTTCAAACCTGAAGTTCGAAAACCCATAGACGTCAAGCCATTTGGTTATAAATGGGAATCTTTATAATAAAAAAGAAACCAAGATAATATGCGAATATGGCACAAACGTTTTACACAAGGGTTTTTCTCAAATCATACTAGTTAAATATGAGGAAACTTTAGCTCGATCCCTTGGTGGATTCAATAATCCCTTGTTTTAATCAGCCTTGCATTCTCAAAAAGACTTCAGATATAACTTATGAATGTCGTCACTTCTTGTAAGGCCTCGATCCCGGTGCCCTACTTTTATGTTGGATTTACTAATAAACACAATTCTAAATACCGTAGTTAATTAAAACTTTCGCGGAATAATAAAACTTCAATCATTCGTTACAAAACATTAAAACTTGTCTTTAAAAACATAACTTAAAATATCTTATTTAAACTTCATGACAAATCTTCAGATGTCAGCTTCCTTAGTTCCTACCATGTGTCTCCCTCAAGCTAGCTTCTTCAGTCTATTTACCTGCGTGCATACTAAAAGTCAGCTACGCTGAGTGAGTTCTAGTTAATCAGGCAACATACAATACATTCACATACTTACATATATACGTATCCGAGAAGCATATAACATACTTAGCTTGTTAACTTTCTTACATACTCTCATACTTTCATTCTTTATTTCATACATACATACATACACGCATAATTCCATGTGTTTAAAAGCATTTCGCCCTATAAACTTCGCAGATATTATTAAGTTATGTTCTCTACATTCGCAAATATTATTAGGGTATGTTCCCTACATTCGCAGATATTATTTGGGTATGTTCCCTTCATTCGCAGATATTATTAAGGTATGTTCCCTACATTCGCAGATATTATTAGGGTATGTTCCCTACATTCCTGCATACTCATACAACCATACATTCATACAATTATATACATTCACATTAATCTTTAACGATCATGCTCCTTGGAGATACGTGCAATATCCAAAGATCGTTCACGCACCGACAAGCATTCATTCATATCCTAAATATAATAGCTATCACATATATCATGCATGGCATACACTTACCACTTAAGGTAAGTGTATTAACTAATCACATCGACTATGCACACAGCCCCGAAAACATAACAAGAAAATTGGGCTAGAAACTCACCTGAGTACGATTCCTTTCAGAGTTAATGGCAACTCCTTTCCTTAATTGGGAGAAGCTAACTGTATAACAATTCCATGTATTAATTAACTAGCCCTATCCATATCATATTCCTAAGTTATTGTAACCCCTAGCTACAGGAATCCGGGGGCAGCGCCCCTGGCAGAGGGATTCTAGGGGCGGCAGCCCTTAGCGGGGTCCAAGTTGTAGAGCCCCTGACTAGGGTTAAGCTGTCAAGTCAGGTTGGAAATATTTTATTTTCATTTATAAGTCTTTACTAAAAACCTCATCAGAAAAATGAATTTCAGTTATTTAATCAAATCAAATCTTCATTTTAAACGTTACCTTTCATTATTAATTATTTACATTTATTTCGCTCATATATCGTATAAGTCCATGTCTATCGTTTACTTACGTATACGTTGTCTATCTTTCGTTTATTTTTTAAATTCATTTAAGCTAGCGTATAAGTTATGTTAGGCGTATAAGTTTAATTTGGCGGGTAAGTTCTTCCTTCTAGCTCATAAGTACATCTGGCGTATAATGTAACATCCTAAAACTCGAATAATAATATTTTATATTGTTATGATGAAAAGTTTACTTGAGTTAATAATTAAATGGTAGAATAGTAAAAATGGTAAGATAAGTAGATAAATTAGATGGAGGTAATTATGAACCAAAAAGGAAAGATGGGTCTTGGGTCTATGGGCTTAAGGGAGTATAAATACCCCTTAAACCCTAATCCTTCCCATTTCCATCCATCTTATTCTCTCAACACACCTTAAACACACACAAGCCCTTCCATTGTTGGCCGCAAGGAGAGAAAGAAGAACCAAGACCGAAATCGAGCCTCTTGTTGATAGATCCTAGATATTCAAGCTAGATACACGATTCAAGTCCATAAACAAGCTAGCCGTGACCTTAGAAACATCAAAAGGTATGTTCTTTGACCTTAAAGGTTACGTTTTATAAGAACGGTTTGCTATGAAACTTGAAAATAGAGTAGATCGGGTCTAGATAAAACATAAAGCCGACAACTTTATGATTAAAATGAACTTAACGGACCTATGGCAATATACGGCTCATAGATGAACCCTAGATCTAGCCTAGAATGTTGTAAAGCTATAAAGGTCTAAGCTTTATACCTAAAACGGGATAGATCTTGAAACAGTGATAGTAATGGGTGTAAAACGGGTATGAATGATGATGAAAAAGGTTAAAAGTTCATAATTTGAACCTTAGAACAAGATACTAGGCTAAGTGGAACGTAAGATAGGAAAATTAGCTGAACTGGGGGTTTTCGGCCAAATGTGAAGATCCTTGGTCAAACCATAGGGTTCTCGGTCAAACATGCAGTCAACATGGTGTTCTCAGTCAGAGTTCTCGGTGGCCATTTCTCGGTCAAGGTTCTCGACCAAAGACACGAGTTCTCGGCCAAGTATGAGATTTAGGTCAACACGAGATCTCGGTCAAACCATAGTTCTCGGCCAGACTATAGTTCTCGGCCAAAACAGTTCTCGGTCACCTTGATTGGATTTGTGCCTAAGCCCAGTTGGGCCCAGATACCATGTTGGACAGTTGGACCTGAATCAGCTAAGCTCATATCCATTTTAGACAAACTAGCCCATTAAACTTAACGAGCAAGCCCAACTTACAAAATAATTTAAAAGTCTAATGGAAAAATGTTTTAAGGAAATTAACGAAAATAAAATTTTTCCAAGCTGACATGGCAGCTTAACTCCAGCCAGGGGCTCTGCCCCTTGGACCCCGCTAGGGGCTGCCGCCCCTAAAACCCCGCTGTCAGGGGCGCTGCCCCCGGACCCCCGTTCGTTGTGGGTAATAACTAAGACTAGAAAGATGATATGAGTAGTGATAGTTAATTGATAAGTGTAATTATTATACAGTCATCCGTGCACAACTGAAGAAAGGGATTACCATTAACGGTGAACGTAACCGCATTCAGGTGAGTTTCTAGCCCCATTTCCTTGTCATGTTTTCGGGGCTGTGTGCATACTCGATGTGATAGTTAATACACTCAATGTGATAGCCGTGCACAATTGATAAGTATGTATGTTATGGGTATGTAAAGACAGTATGTACGAAGATGAAGAAAGAGGGACCAGACCCTAATAATATCTGAGATAAAAGGGACCAGACCCTAATAATATCTGAGATAGAGAAGTAAAAAGGGACCAGACCCTAATAATATCTGAGATAGACAAGAAAGGGACCAGACCCTAATAATATCTGAGATAGACAAAGGAAAGAGGGACCAGACCCTAATAATATCTTAGATAGAATGGACAGTATTTATATAGTATGAAAGTAATAAAGTATGAATGTATGTATGAAATTATGTTATGAAAGTAAGTTAGTAAAGTAACTATTATATATCTTCGGATGCATGATTGAAGGTAAGTGTATGTATTATATGATACGTGATTAACTAGAACTCACTCGGCGTAGCTGACTTTTAGTATGCACGTAGGTGAGTAGAATGAGGCAGCTCGATTGAGGGGACACGTGGCATTGAATAAGAGGCTGGCTTCGGAAGACTCAAGACGTTTAAGTTTAGTGTTGTGTATATTCTGAAAGACAATATGTTGTTTTAAGACAAGTTATGGTTTGATTATGAAATGTTTATGAAAGTTTTTATATTTCGCATATGTTTTTACTAACTCTGATATTTAGAACCGCGTTTATGAGTAAATCCAACACCAAAGTAGGGCTACCGGTAACGGGGCCTTACTAGTTGGTATCAGAGCAAAGTTCGAGAGATTTAAGCATCCTACATGCTTAGACTCGAACAGAGAATGGGATTATAGTAAGAAAAAAAAGAAGATGCCAGTTCAAGAATGCCATATATCACTCAAGCAAGCTCAGTAAAGGTAAAGTGTATGGTTAAAAGACGTATGTGAAATGATAAAGAAGGCTATGTGAATGATAGGGATAGGATTACTTGATTGCTTTGATGACTAACTATTTAAAGTAGAATCAACACAAATAGACTTATAAGGGGAAGTGTATAGGACACGGAAAGTAACGTGATCAACTAATCACAACTGGCCACTGTTATTACCTGTTAGCCTTACTATCTTTGTACTAAATAGTTCCTTGAGTGATGACGTTTGTGTTTTCCTTTCCAGAATACGATGGTTGGGTCTAGGCAGTTGTTGGAGAAGGAGGCCGCACAGGACGTCGTGGCAGGCCTAGCCGTGTCCAACAACCTTCGGTAGAAACAGCTTCCAACACCGAAGAAGAAGGAAGCGCAGCTGGAGGAAACCTTAACAACAATGAAGGGGTTCAGCTATTGTCCAAGCAGCTATTGTCCAAGCAGTAGCCACGGCTGTGAAGAACTTGAACCCGGAGAGGTCTGCTGGAAACCATGAAAGAACTGCCGAAGGAGCGGGAGGAGGTGGTAGGAAAGATGATGAAGAAGAAAGAGAGGCCTCGAGTGTGGTTAAGTCTGTGAAAGTTGACGATAGGAAGAGAGGCCGAGGTGGTTGCAACTATAAGTCCTTTAAGGGTTGTGACCCGCCAAAGCTGACTGGTTTGGGAGACGCAATCGCTACTCTTCAGTGGATAACCGCCATGGATAAAATTATCCGCATTAGCGAGTGCCGTCCCGATCAAGCTGTCGGTTATGCCACCCAATCATTTGAAGAGGAAGCTATGTATTGGTGGGAGAGTGTGGAGCAGAGGAAGACCCGTGAAGAGATCAAAGCGATGAAGTGGGAGGATCTGAAAGAGTTAGTGATAAAAAGGTTCTGTGCTGACACCGAGGTTGAGAGGGCGGAGATGAAGTTTCTGAACCTGAAAGCCAGAACGATGACACATCGTGAGTATACCACTGAGTTCAACCGAATGTCTAGGTTGGTACCCGATATGGTTAACACTGAGGCTAAGAGGATCAAGTGTTATGTGAGGGGATTGCCACAGAAAGTCCGCACGCTAGTCAGGACAAGTAAGTCTGCTACCTTTGACTCTGCTGTCGAGCTCGCAGAGATAGTTTATGCAGACCTGGCTACGGATGATAGTGTGGTGGAAGAAGAGAAGAAAGATAAGAAGTGGGTCAATGTCAAACGACCCGGTACTCAGTTGTGGAACTCCAAGGAAAAGAAGCAGAAAGTGTGGGAGAAGAGACCGTGCAAGACGTGTGGTAAAATGCACGGTGGTGACTGCAAGTGGGGGAAGGGATCTGATGCGTGCCACAAGTGTGGTAAGACTCATGGAGAAGAGTGCAGGCTAGGATCGAATGCCTGTTATAAGTGTGGAAAAGTGGGACATTATGCCCCATATTGTACCGCCAAGTCCGCATGTATAAGTGCGGTAAGACGGGCCATTTTGCTAGAGAATGCACCAAGGGTGAAGCTGGAGGTAGTGGGAAGAAGGATGCCGAGCAAGCTAGGCCAAGAACTAGAGCCTATATGCTGACTCAAGAACAAGCCAAGCAGATTCCGGATGTCGTCACTGGTACGTTTCTAGTAAACAGTATTTCAGCTTCAGTATTGTATGATTCGGGCGCAAACAAAAGTTTCGTAGCCACAACCTTTAGTAAGCTAGCTAAAATGAAATATTGTCGAGTGTCTGAGACTTTTATAGTAGAAACCGCTAGTGACACTTCGATTAAAATAATGAAAATGGTTAAGGACGCTAAGATAGAGTTAGAGGGACACGAGTTCCCTGTTACTTTGTATGTTATGACCTTAGGAGGGTTCGATGTAGTGTTGGGAATGGATTGGTTGTCTGAGTACGAAGCTCAGATAGTGTGTAAGAGTAGGATAATAAGGTTAAAGTCCCTAGATGGTAGCGTGGTGACAGTTTATGGTGATAAGGAAAGTTATAGGCTTAATGTCATTTCGATGATAAAAGCCGATGGTTTGTTAAGACGAGGGTGCGGTGCCTACCTGGTGTATGTTGTCAACACTACGGCCGAGACAAAAGAAATGAAAGATGTTTCTATCGTGTGCGACTACCCAGAAGTATTCCCTGAGGATCTTCCGGGGTTGCCACCGGAGCGAGAGATAAAATTTCAGATAAATTTAGTACCAGGAGCCAACCCGTCGCGAAAGCGCCTTACCGTCTAGCACCGTCTGAGATGAAAGAATTAATTTCCCAACTACAAGAACTCCTCGACAAGGGTTTTATTAGACCAAGTGTTTCCCCGTGGGGCGCACCAGTGTTGTTCGTGAAGAAAAAGGATGGAAGTATGAGAATGTGCATAGACTATCGCGAGTTGAATAAGCTTACGGTAAAGAATAGATATCTTTTGCCAAGAATTGATGATCTGTTTGACCAACTGCAAGGTTCAAGTTGGTTCTCACGAATAGATCTCAGATCAGGCTATCATCAACTAAAGGTGAAGGAGGCAGACATCCCTAAGACAGCGTTCCGAACGCGGTATGGACATTACTAGTTCCTCGTGATGTCATTCGGTCTAACAAATGCTCCTGCAGCATTTATGGACATGATGAATAGGGTGTGTCGGCTAATGTTGGATAAGTCAGTTATTGTCTTCATCGACGATATATTGATTTATTCAAAGAGCGAGTCTGATCATGCTGGGCATCTGAAGGAGGTATTGGAGACTCTGAAGAAAGAGAAGTTGTACGCCAAGTTTTCGAAATGCGCGTTCTGGTTACGAAAAGTGCAATTTCTAGGTCACGTGATTAACCCTGAAGGGATTACCGTGGACCCAGCTAATATTGAGGCGATAACGAATTGGAAGACTCCGCAGAATCCGACTGATATACGAAGCTTCCTAGGGTTAGCTGGCTACTATAGGAGATTCATCGAAGGTTTCTCCAAGATAACCGCACCGTTAACCGGTATGACCCGAAAGTCGATAGTATTCAGTTGGGGTAAGTTTCAAGAAGAGGCTTTCTAGAAGTTGAAGAAAAGACTCACACAAGCTCCAATACTTACTCTACCCGACGGTGACGAGGATTTGGTTGTTTGTGCAGATGCCTCGCATCAAGGGTTAGGTTGCGTGTTGATGCAACGAGGGAAGGTGATAGCTTATGCGTCTAGACAGTTGAAGGTCCACGAGAGTACTTATCTGACGCATGATTTAGAACTAGCAGCTGTAGTGCATGCTCTTAAGATATGGAGACATTATCTGTACGGTACTAAGTGTACCATCTACACATATCATAAGAGTTTAAAGTATTTCTTTGAACAGAATGAATTGAACATGAGACAGAGGAGATGGTTGGAGTTGATTAAGGGTTACGACTGCGACATTAAGTACTATCCTGGTAAATCTAATGTGGTTGTTGACGCGCTAAGCCGTAAGAATGAGGAAGTCATTGCAACGGTGAAGTCATACCAGTTGATCATGAACTCAAGTCTTTTGAAGAAATCATCAAGGTACAGTCGGAGGTGTTAGTAGACGAAGTGTTAGTAAAGAAAGAAAGAATTTATGGCCAGCAAGATGAGTTGATAGAAAACACTCATGGTGTTAAGACTAGGTTCAACCGTATGTGGATCCCACGCCATGGTGACCTTAGAAGTCGATTCTTAGATGAAGCTCATAAGTCAAGGTACTCAATCCATCCTGGAGCTACAAAGATGTACCAAGACTTGAAAAGAGATTTCTGGTGGCCAGGAATGAAGAATGATGTGGTGGATTATGTTAGTAAGTGCTTAACTTGTTTACAAGTCAAAGTCGAACATCAAAAGCCTTATTGAAAGATGCAACCGCTAGAGATACCTGAATGGAAGTGGGAACACGTCACCATGGATTTCATAACTAAGCTACCTCGTACAGCTAGGCATCATGATACAATCTTGGTGATTGTGGACCGTTTGACCAAGAGTGCTCACTTTCTGCCTATACGAGAGGCTATCTCGTCAGAAACTTTGGCAAGCTTGTTCATCAAAGAGGTTGTGTCTAAGCATGGAGTACCATTATCGATCGTGTCTGAAGAGATACACGGTTTACTTCTAGGTTTTGGAAGAAGTTCCACGAAGCTATGGGGACAAGATTGAACAACAGTACGGCGTATCATCCTCAAACCAATGGACAGTCCGAGAGGACGATCCAAACCCTTGAGGATATGCTACGTGCTTGTGTTTTAGATTTTGGTGAAAGTTGGGATGACCATCTGCATCTGGCAGAATTCTCCTATAACAACAGCTACCATTCAAGTATTGGTATGCCACCGTTTGAGATGCTTTAAGGTAGACGATGTAGAACCCCGGTATGTTGGGGAGAGATTGGTCAGAAAGAAATGGGAAGCCTAGAGGTTGTTCAAGAAACGTCTTCAAAGTTCGATCAGATTAAAGCAAGAATGAAGGCTGCTCAAGACAGACAGAAGTCATATGCCGATAAGCGGCGACGAATGATCGAGTTTAACGTTGGTGACAATGTGATGCTCAAGGTCTCGCCTTGGAAGGGGATCATTCGCTTTAGAAAGAGGGGGAAGTTGAGTCCAAGGTACATTGGGTCGTTTAAAATTTTAGATCGCGTGGGTGAAGTAGCTTATAAGCTGGATTTACCCGATGAGTTAGAAGGAATTCATTCAACCTTCCATGCGTCTCATCTGAGAAAGTGCCTAGCAGATGACACATCTCACGTGCTACTAATGGACATTGAGGTTGATGAACAGTTGAACTACATTGAGCAACCGATAGAGATTGTTGATCGCAAGGAAAAGCAGCTTCGTCACAAGGTTATACCACTGGTTAAAGTGATATGGAAGCACCGCAAGGGATCAGATGCCACTTGGGAAGCTGAGGATGAGATGCGCAAGTTTTACCCTAGTTTATTTGAGTAATAGTTAGGTTTCAGGGACGAAACCTATTTAAGGAGGAAAGACTTGTAACATCCTAAAATTTGAATAATAATATTTTATATTGTTATGATGGAAAGTTAACTTGAGTTAACAAATAAATGGTAGAATAGTAAAAATGGTAAGATAAGTAGATAAATTAGATGGAGGTAATTATGGACCAAAAAGGAAAGATGGGCCTTGGGTCCATGGGCTTAAGGGAGTATAAATACCCCTTAAACCCTAATCCTTTCCATTTCCATCCATCTTATTCTCTCAACACACCTTAAACACACACAAGCCCTTCCATTGTCGGCCGCAAGGAGAGAAAGAAGAACCAAGACCGAAATCGAGCCTCTTGTTGACAGATCCTAGATATTCAAGCTAGATACACGATTCAAGTCCATAAACAAGCTAGTCGTGACCTTAGAAACATCAAAAGGTATGTTCTTTGACCTTAAAGGTTACGTTTAAATGAACGGTTTGCTATGAAACTTGAAAATAGAGTAGATCAGGTCTAGATAAAACATAAAGTTGACAACTTTATGATAAAAATGAACTTAACGGACCTATGGCAATATACGGCTCATAGATGAACCCTAGATCTAGCCTAGAATGTTTTAAAGCTATAAAGGTCTAAGCTTTATACCTAAAACGGGATAGATCTTGAAACGGTGATAGTAATGGGTGTAAAACGGGTATGAATGATAATGAAAAAGGTTAAAAGTTCATAATTTGAACCTTAGAACAAGATACTGGGCTAAGTGGAACGTAAGATAGGAAAATTAGCTAAACTGGGGGTTTTCGGCCAACTGTGAAGATCCTTGGTCAAAACATACGGTTCTTGGTCAAACATGCAGTCAACATGGTGTTCTCGGTGGCCATTTATCGATCAAGGTTCTCGGCCGAGGACACGAGTTCTCGGCCAAGTATTAGATTTCGGTCAACACGAGATCTCGGTCAAACCATAGTTCTCGGTCAGACTATAGTTCTCGGCCAAAACAGTTCTCGGTCACCTTGATTGGATTTGTGCCTAAGCCCAGTTGGGCCCAGATACCATGTTGGACAGTTGGACCTGAATCAGCTAAGCTCATATCCATTTTAGACAAACTAGCCCATTATCTTAAACTTAACGAGCAAGCCCAACTTACAAAATAATTTAAAAGTCTAATGGAAAAATGTGTTAAGGCAATTAACGAAAATAAAATTTTTCAAGCTGACATGGCAGCTTAACCCCAACCAGGGGCTCTGCCCCTTGGACCCCACTAGGGGCTGCCGCCCCTAAAACCCCGCTACCAGGGGCGCTGCCCCCGGACCCCCATTCGTTGTGGGTAATAACTAAGACTAGAAAGATGATATGAGTAGTGATAGTTAATTGATAAGTGTAATTATTATACAGTCAGCCGTGCACAACTGAAGAAAGGGATTACCATTAACGGTGAACGTAACCGCATTCAGATGAGTTTCTAGCCCCATTTCCTTGTCATGTTTTCGGGGTTGTGTGCATACTCGATGTGATAGTTAATACACTTACCTTAATTGGTAAGTGTATGCCTTATATGGTTTATGTGTTATGTATGTATATCTTAAATTTGAATGAAAGCTTGTCGGTATGTGAACGATCTTCGGATATTGCACATGCTAACAAGGGGGGTATGTTTATGATAGATGAATGTGTATGATAGATATACGTATGATAAATGAGTATGTATGAATGATTAAAGCAAGTATGTATGTTATGGATATGTAAAGACGGTATGTACGAAGATGAAGAAAGAGGGACCAGACCCTAATAATATCTAAGATAAAGGGACCAGACCCTAATAATATCTGAGATAGAGAAGTAAAAAGGGACCAGACCCTAATAATATCTGAGATAGACAAGAAAGGGACCAGACCCTAATAATATCTGAGATAGACAAAGGAAAGAGGAACTAGACCCTAATAATATCTTAGATAGAATGGACAGTAATTATATAGTATGAAAGTAATAAAGTATGAATGTATGTATGAAATTATGTTATGAAAGTAAGTTAGTAAAGTAACTATTATGTATCTTCGGATGCATGATTGAAGGTAAGTGTATGTATTATACGATACGTGATTAACTAGAACTCACTCAGCGTAGCTGACTTTTAGTATGCACACAGGTGAGTAGAATGAGGCAGCTCGATTGAGGGGACACGTGGCATTGAATAAGAGGCTGGCATCGGAAGACTCGAGACGGTTAAGTTTAATGTTCTGTTTATTCTGAAAGACAAGATGTTGTTTTAAGACAAGTTATGGTTTGATTATGAAATGTTTATGAAAGTTTTTTTATTCCGCATATGTTTTTACTAACTCTGATATTTAGAACCGCGTTTATGAGTAAATCCAACACCAAAGTAGGGCTACCGGTAATGGGTCCTTACATATAATCCCTTATTGGCGTGTAAGTTTTTTAACGTATAAGTCATGCATACGTTACATGCCTACGTATTATAACAACTCGGTTTTTTGGTTTGTTAAATCAACAATCATTACCCAACCCATGTTCTTTTTCTGGGTAATTTAATCAATTAAAAAAATAATAATCATTCATATTTAATTATATTTCTTTTTCTTTATTATATGTAATATAATAATCATTATCAGCATCTTAACCCTAATCCATCTTTCTAACCCATAACCCAAGATCCAAACCCATTAACCCGATCCATACTTGTAAATCGTAACCCATATGAATTCTTGGACCTAATCTTTGAACTATTATCAAAATTGATGTTATAAAATCATTTATCAATCAAAAACCGATTTATATCACGAGTTAATTGGAATAACAATCTTTTCTTTGATCTTGATATTGATTTCGGCCCAAATATAATGAACGACATTCGAATTTATATATATACACCAAAATAATGCAATTAAACGCTCCTACATCTTCTCTAATCTTTATACACTCACAATTAGAAACCCTAACCCTAATTGCATACAGATCGTCTTTATGGTACTGTTCGTTATCATCTTAAGCCGACGCCTCCTTGTTGTCCGTTCACCCTCAAATGAAAACGAAATCAGGTAATTGATACATGTGTTTGGATTGGTTTTCATTGTGGAACCTTAACCCTAATGTTAATTAAACTAATACGTAATCGATTGAATGTAAGGCCCCGTTACCGGTAGCCCTACTTTGGTGTTGGATTTACTCATAAACGCAGTTCTAAAATCAGAGTTAATTAAAAACTTTCGCGGAATAATAAAATAGTCAACCATTCGTTACAATTATCCATAGTTTGTTTTTTTTAAAAAAACATAACACAAAATAGAGTAATAAAACTTCATAAAAAAATCTTCAGATGCCAGCTTCATCCAACCCTGCCACGTGTCCTCCTCAAGCTAACTGCCTCATTCTACTCAAATGCGTGCATACTAAAAGTCAGCTACGCTGAGTGAGTTCTAGTTAATCAGGTAACGTACATTACATACACATATCATCCATACGTACATATTCGAATATACATATCCATACTTAACCAGTTACCTTTCTATCATACATACATACATACTACCACTTACCTCAGTATACCGAGAGTATTTTCATAGTCCACCGTCTATACCTATACTCAAGGTCGTGAACACGTAAAAGGTCCGCAGTCCTTACCTATGCTCACCATTTATGGTACGTGCAAGATCCGCGGTCCTTCCCTATACAATCCTACATTAACAACACGTACAAGGTTCACAGTCCCTCCCTATGTTGCAAACCTAATTCATAGCACGTACGAGGTCCAAAATCCTCCCCTATGCTACCACAATACAATTACAGCACGTATAAGGTCCACAGTCCTTTCCTATGCTGACTCCTATCTAAATTATGTATAAGGTCCACAGTCCTTAACTACGTTCTCATCTATCATCTATAACACGTATAAGGCCCACAGTCCTTAACTACGCCATCACATGCCAAGTCTAAGCCCAACGGAAGTTAGAGGGATTTGCCATCCTAACTTACTGCGTCAGACGTAGAACTCACATACCATTCCTGTACCTACATACACTTACTTCGCATATACAATAATTACATCATATCATAAGAACACTCTAGGCGTTCTTCACATCATTCATTTAACAATCATACTCCTTGTCGGTATGTGCAATATCCGAAGATCGTTCACGCCCCGAAAAGCATTCGTTCATAACGATCATACATCATCCATATATAACATTCATATATTTATTTGCAACCTGACAGTATGCGCAATATCCGAAGATCGTTCGCGTACCGAAAAGCAATCATTCATATCTATCACATATATCACATATGGCATACACTTATCACTTAGAATAAATGTATTAACAAACACATCGAGTATGCACACAGCCCCGAAAACATAACAACGAATGGGGCTAGAAACTCACCTGAATCCTGTTGTGCTCGTCGATAGTAGTTAATTCTTTCTTTAGCTGACACGGCTAAATGTATAACGATTACACATATCAATTAACTATTTCTATCCATAACGCATTTCTAGTATATTTACAACCCTCAACGAACGGAGGTTCGGGGGCAGCGCCCTTGACAGCGGGGTTCTAGGGGCGGCAGCCCCTAGCAGGGTCCAAGGGGCAGAGCCCCTGGCTGGGAAAAATTTTATTTACATTAACCGTCTTAACACATTTTCCATTAGGATTTTAATTTATTTCCTAATTCGGTAACTCATTCCTCATAATGAATTAAGTCTGATTTGATATCTGATTCGTTACAGAACTTAGATATAAGCGAACTTAGATATAAGCGATCTTGACATCAGGCGAACTTGAAATACGGCGAAGTTGTCATCAGGCGAACTTGAAATACAACGAAGTTGTCATCAGGCGAACTTGACATACGGCGAAGTTTTCATCAGGAGAACTTAGCTGGAGCGAAGTTGTCCAGCTGCAGCTACTGTTCGTTCTTAATCCACCCATAATCACCTTCGTTTCTTAACCAATTAACTCGATTTAGGTATCAATGAACTCGGAATCATAGCGCCTACAAACCCTAGGTGTCCAACCAGCCAAACATTCACGTTTCAGGGGTGCGATTTAAGCATCTATAGTACGGGTTTCCTTAGGTTAACAATTAACCTATCAAACGTTAATCAATTTCAGTAAGTTTGGCCTCGTTGGATTCGTTTTTACCATACTAAAACAGATCTATGATTTCTAGACTAAATCCGAACTTAAACGAACAAGTTCTCGATATAAACGTACCGTAAACGAGTTGAACTACGAACACAAGCTGGTCTTTGATGTTGCTTTGGTTCGTCACGGCGATCTAGCACCAACAAGCTCAGGTTTTCGTCTCCGGATCTTGGCTCGGGTTAGAGGATAATGGTTGTGTGTGTTTATTAAGGTGTAGGCTATGGTGTAGAGATAATAATGGAAAGGATTAGCGTTTAAGGGGTAATTATACTACCTTAAGCCCATGGACCTAAGGCCCATCTTTCCTTCTTGGTCCATATTTAATTCCATCTAACTAGCCCACTTGAACCATCTTGTTATTTTACTACTTCTCTACCAATTCAAGTAAACGTTCCCCTTCATAAATAAATAATATATATAATATTATTCTTAGAAATTTCGGGATGTTACATTGAACGATTTAAGATTAGGGTTCTTATGCGTTTTAGGGTATTAGCAGTTCTGTATTTAAAATATGGTTTCTGGATCTTAATCATATGGCACACCAGCCCGGTTGGCTGGTGTGGATGTGTTTAAACAGTTGTGCCGGCTGCCACCTGGGTTCGAGTCCCAGTGGCTTAGTTTTTGCTATTTTTTATGGTTTTTAATGTTTAAAACAAATTTTAATTAATTTTAAATATTAAATAAACATTAATTTATTAACCGACACTTGTTAACTCACGTTTCTATTCAATTAGTTACGTCCCTTGTCAAAATCTTGTTAAAAGTTTTATTTTTGTGTGTGTGTATATATATATAGGGAAAGTATATACAAAAAACTCACTCCAGTTGAGAAAACCCCACAAACTCTCTTGTGTGGTTGTCATTGAGCCACATAGTCATCTTTTACTTTTTAATGTTTTAAAATCTGAAGGGTGTTTAAGTCATTTACTCAACCTGTCCTTTATTAGATATACCCTACCTAACTCTCACACACTTATCATCTTCACCAACTCTCTTTCTCTTTCTCCAACCCTTGGAAGATTATTGAAAAAAAGACATCTCTCACCATCTCCAAATTTCGATTCCAATTTAGTACCCGACAACAACGATGGTTGTGTCAGCCGCCCGTGTTTCTCTCTTTTCATCTCTTTCTCTATCTCTTTCTCTTTCTCTGGTGAGAACTTCATATCCGGGAGGTGTTTTTCTTTGATAGATCTTTGATGTTTGGTAGTTCTTTACCCTTTTTTGATAGATCTTTTGATCTTTGATGTTTCTTTTTCCAAGATATAATGTTTTTTTTTCTTTTTCAAGATCTAAAGAACTTTATATTCGTTTTGCTAGATCTTTAATGTTTTTGTTCAAGATATGATCTAAAGAATGTATTTGATAGATTTTTTTTTTCATAATATGATGTATTTTCGTTTTTCCTCTTTTTGTTTGTAAGATCTGAAAAATTGTATTTTCATTTAAGATATAATGTATTTGGTTGTTCTTTACCCTTAAACATATATTACCTCCGCTGTTACCTTAGGCCGAAAACCACCATCAGAGTTTGCCTAAAACCTGATGGTTGTTCATATCTTAAAGAAAAAGAAGAAGATGGTTGGATTAGATTGAGTTAAGATGAAAGAGAAATGAAAATTTTTAAAATATGGTGACTTTTGTGTAAGAGAGATAGTGTGATTGTGACATAAAGTGTGTAATAAAAATGTATGGATATGTGTAGGAGAGAGAGTGTAATGGTGACATAAAGTAATGAAAAGTAATGAAAATAATTGTTTTTTTTTCTTTTTATCCTTTTCAAAATCTAAATGATCCATATGAGTGTGTATTTTGTATTGATTTGTTTATAAATTATGTTTTTTCTTCTTTTCCTTTTCAAGATCTAAAGAATTATATTTTTATTTTTTTATTATTATTTTTTCTTTTTATCAGTAAGTATCCAATAAGTGTATTTTGGTCTATGTAAAATTTTCGTAAAACATATGTTCGTAAACATATGTTCGAAAAACATATGTTCGATTAATGTTATTACATATGTTTTAAACAACTAACATATGTTTTTTATACAATTTAACATATGTTTTAAACAATTAACATATGTTTGTTTATACAATTAACATATGTTTATGTTACTTCCAGATCGAAAACCTGCTAAACAATCAACTTGTGGTGCGATGGATTTTTAAAGAGTGCCAGAAAAATGTAGAATTGTTTAAAAGCTTATTGGAGCTTGTGAAGAGAGAGAGAGAAAAAGAGATTGTGACATAAAGTAAACAATTTGCAAGAGAGAGAAAGTGATGTGACATAAAATAAACAAAATAGAATAAAAGAAAAAAAAGTATGAAACGGATATATTTTATGTGTGTGTGTGAGGACATGTGTAAGAGAGATAAAGTGATTGTGACATAAAGTAAACAATTGTAAATATTATGATACACATTTTTTAATTCACTTAAAAGTTCTTTTAAAATAGTCTATGTAATAATAATCATTAATATATTGTTTGACATTTTGTTTTAAGTTGGAGATAAAAGATTTAAATTTCTTTTAAAAAAATTTGTGTAATAATAATCATTAGTAAATTAGTTGACATTTTGTTTTAAGTTGGAAATATAGGATTTAAAATTTTAATTTATTAGTAATATTGGTGAATTAGATTGATAAAAAAAATTAAATAATAACATTCTGGTACAAAAAAAAGCATATGTTTTTGCATATTTAAAAGTCTGAAGACAGGCGTAACATACGTTTTCGCATGTTAAAAACATATGTTTCTAGACAACAGTAACATACGTTTAAAAAAACAAACTCTGAAGACCACCCCACCCCGCCATCTTTTTTTCGGTACAAATAAGTTAAAGATGTAGTACAAAATTCAAGATTTCTTAAAGAATCGCAACAAAACCAAAAAAAATTTAAATATTATTAAGGCCAAAAGAAGAATAAAGCTCATTTTCTACTTTAAAATAACAAATTACAAAAGATGTAAAACAAGATCCAAATCTAAACAAATTTTCGAAGAATATCTTAAAAAACTAAAATACTAATACGACCAGATCTGAACTCTGTCAACATGGTACCTTAAAAAGAAAAAAAATAAAAACGATATGCTTCGGCGGTGCCCGTGATCTACAACCTGCGAGATCCGACAACTGCGACATCCGGAAACGGCGGTAGTCGTGACATCCGGCAACGGCAACGGGCAGATCTACGAATGAAAGATGGAGGAAGAGAGAGGTTCTTGGTTTTGAATAAAAGATGGAGGAAGAGAAAGGATGTCTTGGTTTTAAATAATGAAAAGAGAGAGAGAGAGAGAGAGAGAGAGAGAGGGTTTTGAAATGATGGATTGTCCTTGATTAGTGACATAAAGCAAATATTGTAAAATGTCCAGATTGCCCTTTTTGTACTTTTTTCATGTTTTATTTAATTACAAAATGAGAATTTTTAAAATCATCCAATCTCAACCATCCATTCATGAAGATCAATGGCTAGTATAGGGTTTCCAGGGTTTTCTCAACTGGAGTGGGTTTTTATTTTCACCTTTCCCTATATATATGTGTGTGTGTGTGTGTGTGTGTGTGTGTGTGTTAAATATATATGTTTTACTTTTCATCAAAAGTATCATAAACGTGTTATCACGGTTAAATATATTTTCACGGTTATTTGTCGTTAAAAGATTCAAAATAAATTGTTTATTATATTATAACTTATCACTTATTATTAATATTTTAAAGGATTATTTGTTATTGGCAATATATTTATTTAAATATTATTTTCACATATATCATAACTATTTAAACGTCCATTTACTTATATTTTAGTTAGTACAATACATGTTATACCTATTTGATTATGCATTATTATCCTTTAAAATTATGTATCTAAGTATGCAAGTTATCAAAATAATATCTCAAATTATATCTAAACTAATTATTTATTAACTCGATTGTGTGTTTAATTATTTTAGTTTAAGGGTGATTTTATAAATGATAAAAAGTAATACTTCTTATAAATGATAATCAATAATATTATAAATTTCAATCATGACGACACCCGAATCTATTATACATGTTATATCATGTATAATTAACTCAGGAAATAATATTATTTAACTATGAATCCTTGCCGGTAAATCCCGAGGGGTTAATATTCTATCATCATCATTTATATTTCATGCATCCGATCAGATGAGTATCTCACTCCCTGTCACACCCCAACCTACGACGAAAATGTCGGGGCGTGAACTGATTGTCACAGCTCTCAAGGTACCATCATGCAATATTAAATGTGACAATATCTATTAAATTTAATTAAACAATCAAGTACATCAAAGTAACCAAAGTGCATGAATTTAAGATTTAAACAAATAAAACAAAACTTCATATTCTAATTCTTGTGTCTTCTTTTCTAGCATACAACCTAAGTTTTCTTCAAATACAAGCTTGAGAATCACAGCACACGATAACCTGCATATGCGTTAAAAATAATATAGATTTTTGTCAACGCAATGTTGAGTGAGTAAATCACCAGATTTGAGACACTATATATAATAAGAAAAAGTGCAAACGGTTCCTGTGAGAATATACAGATAAGTCATAGCACATAACAAATCAAACAACTATAAAGAAAGCAAACCATAAAGAAAGGGCTCAACAATCCATATAAATGGACATTGGTTACCAAGCAAGGACTAAATCGTTGCCATAAAAATGGACATCGGTTGCCGAAGTAAGCAATAGCATTCAATCAAGCAAGTAAGCAAATAGCAAGTTAGGCAAACTGATAAACACACAAGGATAAACAGTTGCGGTTGAGTAATATATAATATAAAAATATCTACGAACGCATATGTCCCCAAAACGGTTAAAAATAAGTAAAAGGGGGGAGTGAAATACTCACCTTAGCAATAAGCAAGTGATTAACGAATGGGGAAAGAACAGTAGTAAACAAGAGTTACATTCTTCAGAAGTTATTGACGAGAAATCCTAAGTAACAATAATTGAGGAATAAATATGAATGGGATAATGAAGCTAAAACTAGATAGATGTTCGGTATTCGATGATCGGGTACATTCTAACGAAAGTTTAATATTAATAGATTTATTATTAATTTTATTATCAAAGTTTTATAATATGATTTAATTATATAAGATACTTAAAATACTTAAATAAATATTTGTAAAACTTTATAGTTTATATAAAGAGGTTTGTTTTAAATGTTTAAAACTATAAATACGTTTGGTGTATTTATATGTATTTTTATTATTTAATAAAGATTTCTTTTAAATACATATTGTAAATAATATATAATAAATAAAAAATAATAATATTTATATAAAATGATCTTGTATAAAAGTACTTGAACTTATCGAAATATGTTAATTAACGAGATTAATATATATATATATATATATATATATAATTTTAAGTAAGATTCGAAAAATGACTAGTTAAGTGTCAGTTTTAATAAAATATAAATTAATTATGAGTTTTTATATATTTACAATATCAATTGATGTTTGACTATGATTAATATATAAGAGAAAAAAGATGTTTCTAAATAAAAGAGGGCCTGGCCGGGACTCGAACCTGCGCAAGTGGCCGGCGCAAAGAAACAAGCACTAACCGAGCTAGTAGATCAATTGGTTAAACTCTGGAAACAGAAATTTAAATACAGCAGTGGTTAAAATCCCCAAATCAACTTATGAACCCTAGAATTCTTAATCGTTTAATCTTGCTTATACATGAACAATTAATCATGGGGTTAACAAAGCTGATCGTAATACATCAAAACCATATAACTTATTACCTCGGAAACTGAAAAATCGATGGTCAATTAGCTCAATTAGTTGACGGCCAAAGAACGATTAAGGACGAGCCAAATCAGGTGATTATAATTCAATTAACTCTGGGGCTTCAACTTTCGCTGGTTCAAGGATGCTGCAGACGTGATAAATTGTGTTTTGATTACCTCGAATGTTATTATCCAACTTTAGGTTAAAGCCGGTTACTATTTATGTCAATACGCATCAAATAGATTGTTAATTCCTAATTGAATTGGTCGGTTAGGCCGTTTATAGTAACAACAATTATATGCTCGATTTTAATTTGTTTATTGACGAAGATTAAGGCTCAAGATATCGAAACGGGTCGCGGGTTTTGATATGGATATGGATTTTTTATTTGAAATACTATTATTTATTATAACTTTTCTTTATTTACATATTAGTACCCGAACTTAAGAGATGGAAACAGTATTGGTTAAAGTTTATCTTTGGGTAATTTTTGCTCATTTTCCATAGTTTTATTATATAATAAATAATAATACTATAATAATTATTATTATAATAAAAAAAATAATAGAAAGATAAATAATATTTTATATCAATTTAAAGTACCCGAAAATAAAAACGGGTCGGGTAATGAATTATAAATATTACTTTGGAAATTCGAGTTGTTACAGTCTCCCCTACTTTAGGAAATTGCGTCCCGAAATTAAAGGATACTATAACAAACCATTTAATTTTGAAGAACGAATAATTAAAATAAAATAAAATTTTATCATGACACAGAATATTGAATAGTTAAAACAACGCTCCAAATGAAAATCCGATAAGGGCACTTATATATAGGATGTACCAGTGGCGTATCCACCATGTCCTTATCATCTTTACATTTGTACCGTTATCCCAACTACTTTCAATTCTATATTATGACGCACAATCTTACGCATCATGATTTCCACGCGAGGACTTCGATAATTATGTTCCGGACCACAATTATTTTCCTCGTCGGATGGTCCACATGATTCGTCCCGTCGTGTGGATTTGCAAAACGTTTGAAAAAATATAATTTTAAGAATTGAAATCTTTTAGGGAAAGGAGTTTTAAGTGAGACAACTTTAAATAGGGAATAGTTTATAGTTTGTTTGTTTTTAAAATGGGGAATTTTATTAAACAACCCTTCGAAAATTTTAAACTTTACTCGAGAGGTATAATAATAGAAAATCTTAATTAATACTTCAATAGTTCATAAAAAAACAGAAATTCAAAACTTATTATACAGTCGATACAAGGCAGAAAATTCAAATTCAAGTAATATAGAATGCGACAAGCGGCAAAGTATTCTATTAGCTTAAATCTTCATTTGCGCAAGACTTGAAGCCTTGAAAATTGAGCGTCCCGGGTGATTTGATCGATGAGGGCTTGAGAAGTCGAGGTAGATTGATTCGGCATCGCTTGGGTAACTGGAGCTCGAACGATTTGCAAGAGGGTTGATTGGTTAGGGTAGGCTTGGTACACTTGAGCTTGCTGGTGCGGAATCTAATAAGTTTGGGTTAAGTATGGATGATCTTGCTTAACGAGAGGAGCTTGAAGGACAAAGGATGTTGGTTTGGACTTGGTGGGTAAGGGAGTAGGGTGTAACTATAGTTTGAACTTGATTGGCATGAATAATCTGAGGGAGCATATCACGAGGAGGATTAGGGTCTCCTGGATGGTAGCAAGCACATGTAGTAGAAGCATCAGGTTGAGCATGAGGGGTAGGCGGTGTAGGGCAAGTATATGCAAGGATGATCGAAGCGATTACATTGGGTGAAAAAACGATATGAGGATTGAGTCGAATGATGAAAGTTACTAGTGGGCAATACGAGTGAACACCGATGGAGAGTTTCTTGCTCGGGATACTTTGATTTTGTCGAGGTTGATAATTGATTTGATTAACAACATAGTTTTTATAATTAGACTTGCGCTTGTTGTTGTCGCGAGGATGAGTAGGAGTAAATGAATTAAAAATTCAATCATGGAAGTTAATGAACAATTTTGAATTTTTTGTATTAATGTTTTGAATTTGAGTTTATATTTTAGAGGTTGCAGCAGTTAACTCATTGGGTATACACGCGTTGGTCATGAGAAATAGACGATTGATGTCGAGGACGACAGTGATTTCTTAGATAAGACATTCTATGAGGACCAAAAATAAAGGTTTATAAGATGGGATGAGTTGAGGAAATCATTTAAATAATACAAGCTTCATTGTTTTATAATAACTTTGCTTTTAAGAAATGGGGATTCGTGTCGTACTATGAGGAATAAAGATAAAAGTTTATAAGGTAAGGGGCATATAGCGTAAATAGTTTTTAGATGATGTAGTCAGTATGATTAAAGTGTGATGACTGCACGATGAGATAAATCAGTTTAAACTTTTAGATTTTTATTTAATTAAGTTTACAATAAAATAACGAAATATAAATTGTGGATGTTGGCCTCCCGTAAGCTTTCCATGGCAATTTGAATGGCCAACGAACTAACGAATAAAATAACTAAGTTGGACAGCCCATGAGTGTTACATGGCAATTTGATTGTCCCAACTAATTAACGAATTAACAATGCAATGAAGTTTGTCGGCAATTGAGCGTTACATGGCGTTTTAACCGACCAAACTAATTAACGAACTAACGAAATAAAATTTGGATAATTGGAGTATCTTGTGAATCACCACGTCGGATGACTCCAACACAAACATAAAACAAGGTGAGAAATGAATAGTCGGATTCCCGAA
Source organism: Bidens hawaiensis (assembly GCF_021521415.1). Classification (NCBI taxonomy): domain Eukaryota; kingdom Viridiplantae; phylum Streptophyta; class Magnoliopsida; order Asterales; family Asteraceae; genus Bidens; species Bidens hawaiensis. The sequence continues at coordinate 25,192 of NW_027503536.1, forward strand.
TAACCATATAAAATAAAGTAAAAACCATAATCGGAAGGTTGCCGAATTTAAGCCACGAACCACCGTGAATTCGGTTTAAAAACAACATAAGGTGTCGGTTATATGACAGTTTTGTTCCTCTTTGTCCGAGAGGAACTTGTCATGTTACCTAGCCTTAAGGTTAAGGAGTAAAAACAAAAGTAGGGGAATTCTTAAGGAATTTCCCAAAAACAAAAAGGCAGTCTACTTTGATTCAAAATATTTACGAAAAATTTTCTTTGGAAGTTGAGGCGTAGCCTCGGAGTTGTGTGTGTGAGCATAACAATATAATAATAAACAACCATTTTTTAAACAGTTAAATAAATACTTAATCTAGCAAGTAATTACGTAAGTTGTAAACAATCAAATAGAACACATCATGTAAACAAATAAGCACGTATGGGGCTCCTAAGCATGTTACTAGGGCACCACTAACGACCTATCATAAACATTCGGCTCTGATACCAATCTGTCACACCCCAACCTACGGCAGAAATGTCGGGGCGTGAACTGATTGTCACAGCTCTCAAGGTACTATCTTGCAATATTAAATGTGACAATATCTATTAAATTTAATTAAACAATCAAGTACATCAAAGTAACCAAAGTGCATGAATTTAAGATTTAAACAAATAAAACAAAACTTCATATTCTAATTCTTGTGTCTTCTTTTCTAGCATACAACCTAAGTTTTCTTCAAATACAAGCTTGAGAATCACAGCACACGATAACCTGCATATGCGTTAAAAATAATATAGATTTTTGTCAACGCAATGTTGAGTGAGTAAATCACCAGATTTGAGACACTATATATAATAAGAAAAAGTGCAAACTGTTCTTGTGAGAATATACAGATAAGCCATAGCACATAACAAATCAAACAACTATAAAGAAAGTAAACCATAAAGAAAGGGCTCAACCAATCCATATAAATAAACATTAATTACCAATCAAGGACTAAATCGTTGCCATAAAAATGGACATCGGTTGCCGAAGTAAGCAATAGCATTCAATCAAGCAAGTAAGCAAATAGCAAGTTAGGAAAACTGATAAACACACAAGGATAAACAGTTGCGGTTGAGTAATATATAATATAAAAATATCTACAAACGCATATGTCCCCCAAAACGGTTAAAAATAAGTAAAAGATGGGAGTGAAATACTCACCTTAGCAATAAGCAAGAGATTAACGAATGCGGTAAGAACAGTAGTAAACAAGAGTTACGTTCTTCAGAAGTTATTGAAAAGAAATCCTAAATAACAATAATGAGGAATAAATATGAATGGGATAATGAAGCTAAACTAGATAGAGGTACGGTATTCGATGATCGGGTACATTCTAACGAAAGTTTAATATTAATAGATTTATTATTAATTTTATTATCAAAGTTTTATAATGTGATTTAATTATATAAAATATTTAAAATACTTAAATAAATATGTGTAAAACTTTATAGTTTATATAAAGAGGTTTGTTTTAAATGTTTAAATATGTATTTTTATTATTTAATAAAGATTTCTTTTAAATACATATTGTAAATATTATATTAATAAATAATCAATAATAAATAATAATATATATATAAAATGATCTTGTATAAAAGTACTTGAACTTAGAGAAATATGTTAATTAACGAGATTAATATATATAATATATATATATATATATATAATTTTAAGTAAGATTCGGAAAATGACTAGTTAAGTGTCGGTTTAATAAAATATAAATTAATTATGATTTTTTATATATTTACAATATTAATTGATGTTTGACTATGATTAATATATAATAGAAAAAAAAATGATTCTAAAAAAAGAGGGTCTGGCCGGGACTCGAACCCGCGCCATTGCCCCGACGCAAAGAAACAAGCACCAACCAAAGAACCAACTGAGCTAGCAGATCAATTGTTTCTGGAAACAGAAATTTAAATAGAGCAGTGGTTAAAATCCCCAAATCAACTTATGAACCCTAGAATTCTTAATCTTTTAATCTTGCTTATACATGAACAATTAATCATGGGGTTAACAAAGCTGATAGTAATACGATCAAAACCATATAACTTATTACCTCAGAAACTGATAAATCGATGGTCAATTAGCTCAATTAGTTGACGGCCAAAGAACGATTAAGGACGAGCCAAATCAAGTGATTATAATTCAATTAGCTATGGGGCTTCAACTTTCGCTGGTTCAAGGATGCTGTAGACGTGATCAATTGTGTTTTGATTGCCTCGAAGGTTATTATCCAACTTTAGGTTAAAGACGGTTACTATTTATGTCAATACGCATCAAGAAGATTGTTAATTCCTAATTGAATTAGTTGGTTAGGCCGTTTATAGTAACAACAATTATATGCACGATTTTAATTTGATTATCGACGAAGATTAAGGCTCAAGATATCGAAACGGGTCACGGGTTTTGATATGGATACAGGTTTCTGATTTGAAATACTATTATTATATTATAACTTTGCTTTATTTACATGTTAGTCCCTGGACTTAAGAGATGGAAACAGTATTGGTTAAAGTTTATGTTTGGGTAATTTTTGCTCATTTTCCATAGTTTTATTATATAATAAATGATAATACTATAATAATAATTATTATAATAAACAAAATAATAGAAAGATAAATAATATTTTGTATCAAATTAAAGTACCCGAAAATAAAAACGGGTCGAGTAATGATTTATAAATATTACTATGGAAAACCGAGTTGTTACACTCTCCATTTTAACTCATTTTTAACTGTTTTGGGGACATATGCATTCTATGTATTTTATTACTATATATTACTCAACTTGCAATTGTTAGTCATGTGTGTTTAACAATTTATACCTAACGTGTTATTTGTTCGTATGTTTTACTTGAATACATGTCGGAGAGGTCCAACATATTCTTAGTCTAGTATGATCATACATCCGTCGTGTTAGTCATCATTCAGTTCATCTGACATCATGCTTACCGACATCATTGGTTAAATTGTTTATCTCACTTGACACAGATTGCTCTTTTAATTATTATTATATAATCATGAAAATCTGGTGTTTTTACTAACTCAACCTAGTCTTGACAAAACTATTTGTATTTTAACGCATATGAAGGTTATCGTCTGAGGTGATTATCAAGATTGTTTGAAGCAACTTAGGGTGCATGTTAGAGAAGAAGATACAATAATTTAATTTTGGATGTTTATTTTTACTTGTTAATTATGAATTTTATGTACTATGACTATTTGAATTTGTTGTACTATTTAAGTTGGTTTATAGATATTGTCGCATTTAATATTGCACTAATAGTACCTTGAGAGCTGTGAGCATTCAGCTCACGCCCCGGCATTTCCGTCGTAGGTTGGGGTGTGATGTAACAACTCGGGTTTTCAAGCTAATATTTTATAACCATTACCCGACACTTTTGTGCTTGGAAAATTTTATCAATTTAATTATTTCATTTTTCAAGTAATTATTATATTATTTTTTCTTGAACCAGAACCCGTTTACCCGTTTTATACCCAAACGCATAACCCGTTTTGTGTAACTTGCACCTTAATCTTCGTTTATAGTTAGAATTGATCCTACTAGATCGTCAGTAAACTTGAATCCGTCCTAATCCTTAAACTAATTTAGTAACAAGATTAGATTATTTCGGTTTTGAATTTTAAACAAACCGTCATTAATCAATATATTATTACACCATTTAAACTAAACGATAATTCAATTAAAGCTGCAGACATCACCTTAACCAGTCGCAATCAAAACCCCTATACTTAATTTCTCTATAACAGCCACTACATACCCGTTCTTGATCTTGGTTAGGCCGTCGGGTCTTGTCGTCTATACACCATCATCCAGCACGAACAAGATAATTAATTATATGGTCCTGATCGTCGTTTGATCCTCATCGTTAACCCTAACTTTAATCGATCAATCATAAACGAATTGAGAAATATAGAAATCTAGGGTCCATAATCCTATTTGGGTATTGTAGCTTGTGCACTCACATCTTGTTTTCAATTCATAACAAACCAATGTGCTAGCTCAGTTGGTTTGGAGTTGGGTGTAAGACCTGATGGTCGCGGGTTCGAACCCGGCCACCCGGATTTTTAGCCTATTTATTTTTATTAATTTCTGTTAATCAATATAATTAGTTTTATTGAATGATAATTTTATATTAGATATAAATAATCAATATCTTATGAAAATCGACATCATTAAGTTACGTCATTTGTCAGAATCTCGTTAAAAACTTTCGTTACGTGTGTGTATATATATATATACATGTATGCATTATAAGTATATTTTCATAGTAACATTTATCCTATTTATTTATTTAAAACCCGACATTTTAATCCATGTTTCTCGTCATTTAACGTTTTACAAATTTTCTTATATTTATTTTATTTAAAAATATATATTATATATATTAAAACATATTACGTAGATTTGTATTAAAAGATTCAAACAAAATATTTATTTATATATTACTACATATTGTAACTAAATAACTACCCATTATTATTATGATAATTTATTTATATACTTGTATTTTATTATTTTTGGGTAATTAAAAGTATATGTTACATATCAAATTTAGTTATCTAAGTAATTAGTTTACAATTTTAAGTATCTATTTATCATATCAAGTGAACAAGGGTAATTCTATAAATATTAAAAATAACGGAC
>NW_027503537.1:0-37260 GCF_021521415.1 Bidens hawaiensis
AATTTTTATAAATTAATAAATCAGTAAATAATTCCAAAAATATTTTTATAAAAATTTACATATTTTAATTTATAAGTGGCTAAATTTTCATAATTTAAAGATTAACGGTTAATTAATAATGCTAATTTGAATATTAAACAAATTCAGTTTTTATAAAAACCGGCAAGTTCGTGACCAACGAACCTGCGGGAATATCAAAACACCAAGAGTAATCAAAAATCATATTTTTGGACTAATTAAGTGAAAATGAACTTTTCTATGAGAAACCTGGACAATCTGGGTGGATTGTGCGCGTTTCTTCTCAAATCAAACTGAATAAACGGAAACGGGCCCCGTGGCTAATCCGGGACCCTAATAGGTGATCCTTCTTTATAACTTAATCATTTTGTTAACCAATACATTTACCCAAGCTTATTTCCCCATAACTGTTTTCTGAACGCGTAAACGAACAACTTGGCCCAGCTGGGAAAAGCCGGGAATCTGAGCCAAATTCGGTTCTAAGTATTAGACATTGAACAACATCACAACCTAAGTCTATTGCCACTTTCTGGGCGTTCCAGCTACACCAGATTAGTTATACAGCCCAGATTAGTATTGAGATTATAATAATATTAAAATATTAATATTATTATAATATTGATTATAGGAACTACTGATAGCGGACCGAACAAACCACGAGCTGATACAGTAGTGAATATCTACTAAACCGTGATTTTCATGACCCCACTTTTAAACTGTTTTACGAACTTTTTGGTTGAAAAGCATGTTTGATTACATATACTTACCTGAAACATGTATTGATGTGAATTATCTAAGTGCTAACACACAAAAGTCCCCGCGATCACAGTGATTAACTTCGAGCCGGTGGCTTGTAAATAGTACTATTGGTTTGACAAAACCAGGCGGGGCCAGCACGGTTGCTGAGACATTATCCCGTTTGCACATGTCCATTTATTTTTACGAACCAGCTATGTAGTGTTAGACATAGCTACCGGGGCATGTTGTGGGCGGAAAGGGGCCACATTGGTAGATTGAGCGTGGGAAATGGAGGCACGCAGCACGAACAGTCCAGGCTTCACTGTAGCTTAGCATAATTACATCACATACATCATTTACATACCTACATACTTATTTCATAATTGCAAGTGTTGACTTGTGAATACTCGTTACTGATTTCTTGAAACTTGTGAAACTCACCAACTCTAGTAGTTTACCCGTTTTAAACTGCTTTTCAGGTGTACCTAAATTGGAATGATTTGGTGACCTGTTACTTGCCTGAGGTGTGTGGTTGATGCTACGTGAATAGAAGCAAGGGCGATAGTAGTAAGAATGTATAGTTAACGAACTAGTTTTGTTTGTATCGCCTAGACTGTAAAACAATGATAGAACGAAGAAATGTAATATATTGTAAATTAGTTTGTAATGTTTCTTTATAAACAATGTGTTGATATCAGAGGTGTCTATTACATTTCCGTTTTACGCTTCCGCATTGTGCTAGTTGGGGTGTGACACTGGTTATGACCCAGATATCTTGGGGGGCTATCTATAAGTGATATACATTTAATATAACTAATATATTATTATTATTGCCTTAGTTCGATAGCAAACCAGTTAAACGAAAACATGCTCGTTTAACTACCCACTATAGATTTAAACGCGAAAGATAGTTACAAACCAGGCATTGTATCATCCGTTAAGCCGAAAAAGACTTGCCAGACACTTATTTGAAATGTTTTAAGCGATCCGTGAAAATATTTTTTATTTTTACAAACGCATAGTATGTTTTTATGAATTTACACAAAACTAGCCAAAAAAAAACACTCGTTTTCGCACTGTTTAATGCACCCGATAAGTTTTTCACGCCAAAAACCGAACCCGAAATAAAATTGGAATTGGGATTTCGCATATGGGCTTGTAAAATCTGATATATGGGCTAAATTGGACCCTAGAGGGGGCCTAAGTGTTGGTCTGGCCGCAAGCACGGGGAAACCCCTCCTTGAAGTTTCCTTTATAAATTAAACAATAAAAGATAGTTTTTTTAGACTCTTGTTTCAGAAGTTAACCCAAAATCAGCTGGCCTTCAAAGTTCCTCTCAAAAACCTAGGTATTTATACTAAATTCATCATGTTTAACTAGTTTTAATCATGTTTAATATCATCAAAACATGGTTTAATTGCCAAAAATCATTCCTAACCATGGTCCATAAACATGTTTTGATCATACACACGGTAAGGAACCTGGTTTTATAGTTTTTTTGGCCATAAACATGGATTAGAGGGTTGAAATGGCATTTTTACGGTTCAAAAGTTCGTTTTTACATCCTAGTCGAAACCCTAAGTTAAGGGGCTGTTTTGTTAATGAAACTTGCTTGTTTTGTTATATATGACCTGTATTCTAGCTTGCATAGAAGCACAAGAACCCGAAAACTCTATTAGAAGGGCGAAAACGAACCATTACCACTAAGGTAATACCGAAACACTCGATTACGGGCTGTTTAGGATTCGATTGTGATGTGCATATTGTTAGGTTATGAAATTTTGCAGGGAAATCAGGAATCATATCATTGAGTCCCTGTTCAAATTTGGTAATTTTTCAACCATCCGAGAATATTTGGCGAATTTCTTACCGAATTGGGACTTTATTAGGGAAAAATAGTTAAAATGCTTGAAAATTTATGAAAATTTTTTGGGAACTCAGATTTTCTATATTTTGATCACACATGAAATTTGGGAGCATTTGGAAAAGGCTAAGTAGGTTTTATGAATTTGCGTTCATATGAGTTTTTATAGTCGTTTGTGGCCCGAAAATAATATTGAACAAAGTTGTTACATTCTGGAATTGATACATATGGTTTTGGGATATAATTTGAGCATTCAAAAATTTTTGTGGAATTTTTGGAAATCGTTTAGGATAAACAGACGATTTTCATGCTAAATATAGCAGGTAAAATAAATTTTTATAAATTAATAAACCAGTAAATAATTCCAAAAAATTTTATATAAAAATCTACATATTTTATTTGATAAGTGGCAAAATTTCATAATTTAATGACAAACGGTTAATTAATTATGCTAGTTTGAAAATTAAACAAATTCAATTCTGATAAAAACCTGCAAGTTCGTGATTAACGAACCTACGGGATTATCAGAACACCAAGAGTGATCAAAAATCATATTTTTGATTAATTATGTAAAAAACTAACCTTTTTATGAGAAACATGGAAAATCTGGATAGAATATCCGCGTTTTTCCTTAAATCAAACTAAATAAACGGAAACGGGCCCCGTAGCGAATCTGGAACCCCAATATGTGATCTTTCTTTATAACTTAATTATTTTATCGACCAACACATTTACCCAAGCTTACATCCCCATAACTATTTTCTGAACGCATAAACGAACTTAGCCCAGCTGGGAAAACGGGAAACTTAGCCAAGTTCGGTTTTAAGTACTAGACATTGAACTACATCACAATCAAAGCCTATTGTCACTTTCTGGGCGTACCAGTTATACCCAGATCAGATATACAGCCCAATTTAGTGTTGAGATTATAATAATATTAAAATATTAATATTAATTATAGGGACCCGTGATTACGAGTCAAGCAAAACCTGAACTTTCGCGCTACTGAATCCTTATTAAACCGTGAGTTTCATAACCCCATTTTAAACTGTTTTTACGAAATTTTAGGGTGAAAAACATGTTGATACATATCTGTATAATTTGAATTGGTTGAAGTGCTAACACATGAAAGTCCCCACTAAGACAGTGATTAACTTCGAGCCGGTGGCTTGTGAATAGTACTATTGGTTTGACAAACCCAGGCGGGGCCAGCACGGTTTGCTAAGACATTATCCCGTTTGCACATGACCATAATTATACAAACACGCTATGTAGTGTTAAACATAGCTACTCGGGGCATGCTGTGGGCGGAAAAGGGGGCCACAGTGGTTGATTGGGCGTGGGAAATGGATGCACGCAGCACAAACAGTCAAGGCTTCACTATAGCTTAGCATAATTACATCATAAACATACAAACGTATTTGTGAACGTACATACATACATAGTTGCGTATATACAAACTGTGATTGTTGTACGCACAACTTATTTCTTGAAACTCGTGAAACTCACCAACTATTTGTAGTTGACTCGTTTTAACATGTTTTTCTGGTATACCAGACTTGGATTAGAAAGTCAATGTGCTATGTGTTTGACTTGTGATCAATGCTGGGTGAATTGATGCAAGTGTGCTAGTAAGAAGTAAAGCCGCTTAACGGGCTGGAATTAGTTTGTATCACCTAGCTGTAAACAAAGTTAGATCAATGTAAAATATTGTAAACTAGTTTGTATTGTTCTTTATAAACAATGTGGTTGATACAAGAGGTGTCTGTTACATTTTCGTTTTACGCTTTCGCAAATCGCTTAACGGGGTGTGACAATGTGACTCCTACTGATAACAAATGGATGAATGATGGAAGTGACTCTGACAGAGCTGAAGAAGAAAGATTAATCTTAGAGTTTAAACCAGTGGGTAAAAGGTTTATCAAGATTGAGTCGGACTTTGAAGGAGAATCTGTTACTTCTAGGTAGAAAAGGAGAAAAATTATGAAGAAGGAAGCTATCACGCCAGTAACTAAGGATGAAGTATACTCAGCTACATCTGAAAAAGACCCGGAGGAGACTGAATTTGATTCGGAAGGTTGGAGGATTAGTTAGCCAATCCCAGGGCTAAATTTGAGAAGCAGGCTGAGATTTCGGAGAAACGTAAGTCTACCGATGAACAAGATGAGACATACGTTCCAAAAGTTGTTGAAAAGCCAGTGAGGCCAACGGTTGTTCGGATTAAGAAGAAATCAAAAATGGACTGCATCTCCACAGTTGAAGTTTATAGATGAGACGGATAGGGAAGAACCAAAAGTTATAGTGACTCCTATTAATCCAGAATTTGTTGTGGAAGATCCAGTTGTTGATTTGAGCAAAGATGTCAATGTGTTGAAGACTCCTGTGGTGAAACCATCTCCACAAGCTCAAGTTCCACATGTTTCACCAAAACCAGCTGAAAAAGTTCCTGAATACAGTTTACCGTCTCTTGATGCAGATTGTTTTGGAGATTTTCCCACATTCAGAGATGATGATTCATTAAAGCTACTGTTACTAAACAAGGGATTAAGATTGATAGTCTGGTGATTGAAAATGATAGACTGAGGAAGGAAAATGCTAAACAAAGAAAAATGTTTGACGATGGTGAATTGAGGCGAAACAACAAGCTGATCTATTAAATCTTCATATGAAATATTTTGCTTTGTTGGAAGCAAAGTTGGGTATTGATTTAAGAGGTGAGTTGGAAAAGTTGGATGACACTGTGTTTACAAAGGTATATAGTGGTGAAGCGTAGATGGATGAGATCGAATATAAAATGCAGTACGATCAAGATCGAGTGGATTCCAAGGGCAAAGGGAAAATTGATGAGCCAACGATACACGCTGATATACCTAATGTTAGAGGATTATCTTCTGTATTTGCACGTGAACCGGAACAAATTGTTGAGCCTATGTTGGTGCAAATCACTGTTAAGCTAGTTATTGAGCCGAGGATGGAGCAACTAACAGAACAGGTTATACCAGCTGTTAATGATGATGATCAGGATGACCCAAGTACTGGTGGCGGGTTAGGTGTGATGATTGGTTCTGGTACAAGTGCTGATGCTAAGTCTATTGTTGAACCAGTGATTGAAGTAGAACCTATTCAAGAACAAAATCAAGCTGGTGGTAATGTTGATGAGTTAGAGATACTTGATGTTGATCTAATAGCTTTTAAGCCTCCTGTGAGATTTACATCTACTAGAGAGGAGTTAGAGGAAGGTGAGATCGAAGTAACACGTGCTGATCTGGCTAGAATGCTGAATATTACTGAAGATGAGTTTGATTTTGACTTTGAAAAGGATATGGGTTCAATTGATGAAGATGTTCTTGTTAATGAGCTTATTGAAGAAGAGGAATTGGAAAAGGATCCTGTGTCATATGTAAATGCTGTTGATCAAGTATTTCCTGAGTTTGATGAAGAATTCGATAAGGAAATCGAGATGATTAGTCAAGAATTTGATGATCAAAGAAATCCCGTACCTGCTGATAAAGATAAATTGTCTGAAGAAGCTGAGGTAAATAGTAAAGAACAGGAGAACTGGTTTGAAAGGAAAAAGATTGAACCAAAATGTTTATACTTGAATCCTATCAAGTATTACAAGAAGGGAAAAGAAGCTAAGCCTGGAAAGGTTATAAGTATTGCATATCTTCCAAAGATTAGAAAGATTGATGTTAGACGAACCTTTGGAGTGCAATATTTTGAGAGCTTATGTGAATTGAAGTATTTACCGTGGATGGACGTAGTGGACATAGTTGAAAAGGAGTTACTAACTTGTCCTAAACGTGGACCAGTGAAGGAGATCTTGGATTTTATTAAACGTCAAGCTAAATGCAGATTTCGAAGCTGGAATCCTCAAACTCCATATCTCTATGTATTGAAAGTGAAGAAAGATCCTGAAACGGATGATTTTGTGAAGACATGGAGGTTTAAACAACCAAAAACGTTGAAGGTGATTCCTATGTACCCAATGGAGCAAGACTTTCATGTATATTTTCATTGGTGGTACTATGATGAAAACTGGGGAGAAGCTCAGATTGTGTTAAACCGAGAAGGAGTATGGGATGTTATAGACGTGTTGGATCCAATGTGGTTGGTTAATTGCTCGGAGAAGGATATAGAGACGCTGCATAAGTGGAAAATTCAAGTTTCACGTGATAAATACCATGCGTCTGCAATGCAATACCAGAAAGTGATCAAGATCTATTACAAATATAAAATTCATTCTGGAGAGGTTCTGAAAAGCAAGTGGTTTGAATTTTGAAAAGAGGAAGCACAGAAGGAGAAAGCAAGAGAGGAGGAGATAAAATAGAAGATGAGGATCGCTGCTTTGAAAAGATTTCAATAAAAGGTGTTGGACTATCCATTCCCACAAATCAAAAGCCCTCAACAAAAAGTTCATGGGAGGATATGAGGAGTGAGTATAGAGAAAAGGTTTTTGGGATGAAAGATTGAAACATGAAGATCAAAGACCTAGCAACATCCAAGGGGGAGTTTGTTAGAGCATAATGTCTATTGCTAAGGTCTTAGATGTATTAGATATGATTGTATAGAGCTAAAAGTGTCAAATGTATGTTGAATAGCGCATAAGTCATATGGAACACATATGTTATGCGGCGCATAACATACGCGCCGTATATCATATACGCCCATATTGTCTATCATGTTAAGTCCTATAAATAGTGGACATATGCGTTTTTATGTAGACTTTTGGCAGATGTTAGAGTGAGAGGGTGTAGAGAGAAAGTATTCAAAAGTGTCATATCTTGTATCTTTCATGTTATAAATGAAATACATGCTTAATGTTTACTTGTTTTGTTCATTCTCGATGGATTCCGCACATTGAGTTTCAAGCTGGAACATATAGAGATCCTGAGTATTATATGTATCATCTTTCTAGGTAATTTCAGTTTCAAGAGCCCCATACACTAGCTCCCAAACCGTGATCATGACCACCACATACCCCTCATTCATGACTCCTCTCCTATCAACATCAAACCCTATCGTTATCCATATTTTCAAAAACAAATAATGACCCGTTTGATCGATAAAATGCTGAAAGATTGAATTATCAAACCCAGCCACAACCCTTTTTCTTCACCGGCTCTTTTGGTAAAAACAAAGATGGTACCTGGAGATTTTGCGTTGATTATAGGGCATTGAATGCGGTGACTGTTCGCGACCGTTTTCCGATCCCTACCATTGACGAGTTACTAGATGAATTTGTTGGGTTTTAACAAGATTATGAAAGTCATAAAATCCCAATTTTATGAAAAACGCAGTGGAAATTAGTTTTAAATCTTGTTAATTTGATATGTATGCAAAACCCAATCCCGGATCCAAATACGAAATAAATGCTATCAAACACATGCATGTCACTATAATTCCATGCATGTTAAAGCTACCTTTCAAATCCAAGGAAATGGAAGGAGATGATGATAAAGAAGACAAGAACTTGAATATGAAGCTCCTCAAGCTAGCATACCCCAAGCTTTCCAACAAACACCACTCGTAGCTAGGATTTAGGAACACTTGACAACTCTTCCTTGTTCCTTGTTCTTGGCCGTCCAAGATAGAAAAGAGAGGGAGAGAGTCTAGAGGATTTTTCCTCTTGTTCTTGTGTTGTGTTGTGTAAGTTATGAGAGATAGAAGAAAGAAACAAACAAAAAATAAGTCTTTCGAAATTGGCAACTCCCATGGAACCAATGGAATCCCTTGCATGCCTCCACTAAGTGAAAAATAATAAAAAATATTAAAGAGAGAAAGAGAGGGGGGGGGCGGCCACCTCTCCCTTCCTTGTTCAAAATTTCAAAACCTTTTTTTTATAACATAAAACTTTGTTATAAAATGTTATGTTAACCTTTATAATTAAAAGTTACACAACTTTAGAAACATGCAAAGTTAATTATGTTTACATATTGTTACTTAACCAACTTAAATAACGCTATGTAATGTTCTCTCATAAAATATAAATCATCCATATGATTTATTCATTACACAAGTACATAGTATTTAGAAACCCTTTCCAAATAACATGAGTGTCAATATTTATTTACTTATAATCATATCATATATAAACAAATATAATTGGTGTTTGTCTAGCTTGTTATTGGGTATGACCCGACTTGGACCATGACATACTAGCCACATCAATTATAATATGTGTCTTGGGCGTACCGAGTCCAACAATCTCCCACCTGCACAATATAAATAGAAGATTTATGCAAGTAGCAAATACCGCCTAACTACGGTTTACTACCCCTAATACGCATGACGAAGTGCCATTCAATAACATCATCCCCTTCAAGTCCCTTACTTGAAATGATTTAGGTACATCTATCATTTATCCTTTTGTCTCAGATGTCATGTCAAATCCAGAGACACAGACTGATCATTCTCTGTTGATTTAACTTTGCAGGACTTAGACATCTTACTCTCAACGAATAAGAGGGACAAATCCCCTTTTGACTACATACGTCTCTCAAAATCACCTTGTACCATTCATGATCTTAGCCTTATGTACTGTTATGTTTCAGAGCAGCGAAGAACTAATTCAAAGTACAATATTTGGTGAATATCAAAACCCAATATGTATCTCAGGTCGGAGGATACTATGATATTCGCCTTTACTCAAATTTACTTATGATCAATCACAAGGATTCCATGTAGTAACATTTGAGAGCGGGCCAATCCAATATTTATATCCCATAAATATTTATGAACCTTGGCAACAATCCTTGCTCTATATTCATACCTTATGAATATCCACCAATCCAAGTTCATAATAGTCTTACCTTCATATTTGCTCCCACAAATATAAGCGACTACGGACATTTAGAATAAGTAACTTATTCATGGATTTAAACATGCTAAAATGGAACATAACTCAAAATGTCATAATCATAAACAATAATCATATGAATGAGTCAAAATAACAATTGTTCCGATATCCAAATACAAAATTCGATCATATTCATTCACTAGAATATCGAAGTCCTAAGGCACAAGTATGACCCTCATGCTTTGGCCTTTCAAGGATCTTCATGAGTGGATCCGCAATATTTTGATCGGTGTGAACTTTGCGAATACATACCTTTCCCTTTTCAACTTCATCCCTTATGTAGTTTAACCTTCGCTCAATGTGCCTCGTTTTTTGATGTGCACGAGGTTCCTTGATTTGAGCAATCTCATCTTCGTTGTCACAAAAGATCCCTAGAGGGTCCTGAATGGTAAGGACCACCCCTAGGTCGGCAATGAATTTTCTAATCCACGCATCTTCTTGGGCTGCCAATGAGGTGGCGATTATTCTGATTCCGTGGTGGACAAAGCTACCACATCTTGTTTCGAGCTCTTCCAAGAGACTGCCCCACCATTCATAACGAAAATATATCCCGATTGTGATCGAGAATCATCTCGATCGATTTGGAAACTCGCATCCGTGTAACCCTTTACAATGAGTTCCTCCTAACCCAAACCGTGTATTAGAAACATGTCCTTAGTCCTTCTAAGGTATTTCAATATACTCTTAACTGCCATCCAATGGCTACTTTCCGGATTATGTTGAAATCTACTTGTCATGCTTAAAGCGCATGACACATCCGGTCTAGTGCATACCATTGCATACATGATGGATCCAGTAGCCGATGCGTATGGGATTCCATTCATTTTCTCTTGCTCATCCTTTGAGCTTGGACATTGAGATGCACTCAATATTGTTCCTCTTTGAATAGGTACCAAATCTTTTAGAGTTCTCCATCTAGAACCTTTTCAAGGTTTTGTCAATGTATGCACTTTGGTTTAAACCTATCAACCGCCTTGATCTATCCCTATAGATCTTTATTCCCAAAATATAGGCGTCTTCACCAAGATCCTTGATAGAAAAACAACTTCCAAGCCATGCTTTTACACCTCCACGGATGGAATGTCATTCCCAAATAGTAGTATGTCATCAACATACAATACTAAGAAGGTAATGATGCTCCCACTAGCTTTCTTATACACACAAGCTTCATCACCATTGTTGATGAATCCAAATTTCAAAACTTCTTCATCAAAATGGTGATTCCAACTTCTAGATGCTTGTTTTAATCCATAGATTGATTTCTTTAACTTGCATTCTTTGTTAGGATGGTGTGGATGGACAAAACCTTCGGGTTGAACCATATAGACATCTTCCTCAAGATTCCTATTTAGAAAAGCGGTTTTGACATCCATTTGCCATATCTCATAGTCATAATGTGCGGCTATGGCAAACAATATCCTAATAGACTTTAGCATTGCTACGGGAGAGAAAGTTTCATCATAATCAACCCCTTGAGTTTGAGTTAAACCTCTTGCTACAAGTCTTGCTTTATAAGTATCCAATTTTTCATGCATATCGGTTTTCATCTTGAAAACCCACTTACTTCCAACCGGTTTGGAATTAAGAGGTGGTACAACCAAATCCCATACTTCGTTGTCATACATGGATTGAATCTCAACGTTCATGGCTTCAAGCCATTTGTCACAATCGGATTGTGACATTGCATCACGGTATGTGGTGGGTTCATCCGAATCTACCACATAGCATCCATCCATGAAAAATCCATATATTTTGGGTGGATGACTAATTCTATCGGACTTCCGAACGTTTTGTGTGTCTTGATCAACCATTTGATCATTCTCAACAACCTCTTGTTGATTGCTAGTATCACCAAACGTGTATCGGCTTGTGGTTCTTGATCCTCCTCGAGTTCCACCGTTCTACAAGTACCTTCCATAAGGAACTTAGTTTCCAAGAACTCGGCCTTTCGATCAACAAATACCTTTTGCTCGGTTGGCTTGTAGAAATAATATCCCATGGAGTCCTTGGGATATCCTACAAATATAAACTTAGTGGATCGACTTTCAAGTTTGTTTTGGGTGTTGTTCTTGACATAAGCCTCACAACCCCATACCTTTAAATATGATAATGATGGAGCCCTTCCATTCCATATTTCAAAAGGAGTCTTGTCCACTATCTTGGTTGGGGTTATATTTAGAATATGGGTCACAGAGAGAAAAGTGAAACCCCCAAATGATAGAGGTAATGTGCTTCTACCCATCATAGATAGAACCATATCCAATTGAGTTCGATTCCTCCTTTCGGACACACCATTGTGTTGTGGTGTTCTAGGTGGAGTAAGTTGTGAGATGATCCCACAACTCCTAAGATGATCTTGGAAAGCAACACTTAGGTTTTCACCTCCTCTATCCAAACGAAGTACTTTGATGGTTTTATCGAGTCGATTTTGTACTTCATTTTGGAAGATTTTGAACATTTCAAAAACTTCATCTTTGTGTCTTAACAAGTACACATACCCATAACGACTATAATCGTCGATAAAGGTAATGAAGTATCTTTCACCATTCCTTGTCATTGTCTTAAAAGGACCACGTACATCCGAATGTATGATACCTAATAAGTCTTTTGCCCTTTCGTTCGTTCCACTAAAGGGGTCCTCGGTCATCTTTCCAAGTAAACAAGACTCACACTTATCAAATGAATCATCTTCACTTGATTCCAAAAGACCATTCTTTTGAAGTGTATGTATGCGATCTTTGTGTATGTGACCAAGGCGATAATACCAAAGATAAGTCTTACTCAAATCCATTTTGAGTTTCTTGGTGCTTGATTGGTAAAACATGTTATCAAAGGATGTGTTATCATGAACTAATTCATAAATGCCATTAGACAGCATTGCTTTAAATTAAAAGACATTATCCATGAAAACACAAATACCACATTGTCTTAACAAAGAAACGGAGATAATGTTCCTAGTCAAACTAGGAGCATACAAAATGTCTTTCAAAATAACTTCCAAACCATTTGGAAGCTTCAATGTGTAGTTTCCTGGAGCTTCGACAACAACCTTTGCTCCGTTGCCCATGAAGAGACTTGTATCTTCTTTTTTAAGTCGTTCACTTCCTTTGTTAGAAGAAACAATATTAAGATCAATGTGAATCATGAAAGTTGTACCCGGGTTTGCCCCGCATCCCTATTAGCTTTCAACTCTTTGAGACGGGCTGGACAATTCCTCATCTAATGCCCAATCTCCCCACATCCAAAGCATGGATCCTCCGAGCTAACCTTTAGCATCTTAGGTTTGGGTGGTTCCACTTTAGCCTTTCCCTTGAACTTACCCATGTGTTGTCCCTTGCCTTTGGCAACCTTTGTCTTGGGTTCCGGTTGATGCCTCTTCCTATTGCCTCCCTCATTGATCGTGAGAACGGGTAAAACCTTTTTACCCATTCCCGTCTCGACCGTCTTGAGCATTGCGTGAAGCTCACCAATGCTCTTGTCCCACCCATTCTTGTTATAATTCATAACAAATGTCTCAAACTTTTTGGTTAGCCCATTTAGGGTCAAATTCGTGGCTAACTCTTTTGAGACGCGACAATTAAGGCGCTCGAGACGATCAATGTGGCTTTTCATCTTAAGAACATATGAGGAAACCAATTGCGTTTCTTCCATACGACATGCATTAAGCGCTCGAATCATTTCAAAGCGTTCCACCCTAGCTTGTGTAAGGAACATTTTCTTAAGTTAGGTGATCATGTCATATACCCCATGAAGTTCAAAGTCCTTTCGAATCTCGGGAATCATAGTTCCCAACATGAGGTAAGAAACTTGCACCGAATCCTCATTGTGCTTAACCCAATCATTATGGTCCTGGACATCGTCAACACTAGGTTCATCGGGAATAGGATCCTCTAATACGTAGTATTTCTTTTCTTGCTTGAGAACGATTCTTGTTTAGACGATCCTTGTCAAGAATAGAAGTGATAGGTTATTAACTGGTGGAATAATAACGTTAGGTGGATTGTTGATTGCGGCCATCTACAAATATAACAAAGCTCAAATTTAGTATTTTCGATATCAATAATTTTAATCGTTAATACCCTTTTTTGTCTCCAAGACAATTAATGATTAAAATCTAGAACCCAACGTACATTCAAATAGTACTTAGGTGACCTTTATCCTAATATTTAAATTAACAAGGTAGTCAACGTTTGACGATTGCAACCCTTTGCAACTTATAGTTTTATGGGATCGCTTAAACATCTTATGTTTATTTGGCATGTTTAATCCCATCAACACCATTGTACGCCATGCTTCGGTGGCCCTATTCACATGGTTTCCAATTTAAGTCGTCTTACTTATACACACATGTGAGTTTACACATACAAGCGGTTAGGTGACCTTTATCCCACAAATATGGTAAACCCACCTCAAACTCACAAGTTTCCTTCAACATGGTTAGGTGACCTTTATCCCATATCGAGTTCCCAAGTGGTTCGAGTGTTGTATAAAAGGATGGTGTTCGACTTATTATATAAAAGGGATTTTAGTTTTCAAAATTCTAGATTGGAAAACCTTTTATGTACCTTCCATTTGCATGCATTCAAATGTAAGGTACTTAGTTGAAAAACCCATTTTCAAAGTTCCTATTAATAAAACCCATTTTATTTATGAAATCATTAGCCTTTAATAAAACCAATTTTATTACCTAACGATTTTTAAGGAACCAATTTTATGCAAGTTGTTGATTTTAAGTTGTTAGCAAACCACATTGCAATAACACAAACAAAAGTAAATCAACCATGAAAGCATAAAACATACAACCACAAGTTCATAACCATAGCCTCCTAATGTTGACTACACTTGTTGACCGAAGACAAGTGTGTCAAATGGTCTCTCCTGAGGGAATCAAAAGGAGATGTGCTTGTGTCGGTGAACTTCCACTTGATCCCACATCCAAATGCTCCAAGTGTTCACCCCCATATTGTGGTCTCCATCATTTTATTTGGGCTTCCTTCCTTGCATCTTCTTTTACAAAATATATCCTAATACATTTTTCTACTAAAAGAAATGCACCTAATCTACTTATTATTACAAACCAATTGAAAAATAAATAGATTGCAAACCCAAATAAATATTACAACCATATCGAATGAACAAACAACCACTTGAATGAACAAACATATCAACACAATCATTCAACCAAACACAAGGCAATGGCTAGGTTATGAACTTCTATTACATATCCCAATATGCAATAACACAAGACCCAAAATGGTTCCCCTACACTCCTTGAAACTTTCAGCCAAACAAACCAAAACCGAAAGTTTCGGGTTTTTGTACAAACAAAATAAACAATCATCCAAATGAGTTAGTTTTTCATGATTACCAAATGCATGTAAAGTATAATCTTGAAAAACCATGGGGTAACCAAAACCCTAAAATTTTCAGCCATATGGTAAAACCTCACCATAAACCCGAAAATTTTGGGACTAATGAAGCATGCATCCGTATAAGCGGCTCTTGTTGCCATTTTTTGGGTTTTAACAAGATTATCAAAGTCATAAAATCCCAATTTTATGAAAAGCGCAGTAGAAATTAGTTTTAAACTTGTTAATTTGATATATATAAAACCAATTTTAAACATGCAAAACCCAATCCCGGATCAAAATATGAAATACATGCTATCAAACACATGCATCTCACTATAAGTCCATGCAGGTTAAAGCTACCTTTCAAATCCAAGGAAGAGGAAGGAGATGATGATAAAGAAGGCAAGAACTTGAATATGAAGCTCCTCAAGCTAGCATATCCCAAGCTTTCCAACAAACACCACTCGTAGCTAGGATTTAGTAACACTTGACAACTCTTCCTTGTTCCTTGTTCTTGGCCGTCCAAGAGAGGAAAGAGAGGGAGAGGGTCTAGAGGATTTTTCCTCTTGTTCTTGTGTTGTATTGTGTAAGTTATGAGAGATAGAAGAAAGAAAGAAACAAAAAATAAGTCTTTCAAAACTGGCACCTCCCATGGAACCAATGGAATCCCTTGCATGCCTCCACTAAGTGAAAAATAATAATAAATATTAAAGAGAGAAAGAGAGGGGGGGGGGGTGGCGGCCACCTCTCCCTTCCTTGTTCAAAATTTCAAAACCTTTTTTTATAACATAAAACTTTGTTATAAAATGTTATGTTAACCTTTATAACTAAAAGTTACATAACTTTAGAAACATGCAAAGTTAATTATGTTTACACATTGTTATTTAACCAGCTTAAATAACACTATGTAATTTTCTCTCATAAAATATAAATCATCCATATGATTTATTTATTACACAAGTACATTGTATTTAGAAACCCTTTCCAAATAACATAAGTGTCAATATTTATTTACTTATGATCATATCATATATAAACAAATATAATTAGTGTTTGTCTAGCTTGTTATTGGGTATGACCCGACTTAGATCATGACATACTAGCCACATCAATTATAATATGTGTCTTGGCATAACGAGTCCAACAGAATTGCATGGTGCTACGATTATTTCTAAAATCTACCTTCGATCCGGCTATCACTAGATTCGAGTGGAAAAAGAAGACGTGTACAAAACAGCTTTTCAGACGTCTGATGGCCACTACAAGTTCCTCGTCATGCCATTCGGTCTTACTAACGCCCCGTCTACGTTTCAGACAGCAATGAACGATCTTTTTCGGCTGGTTTTACGCAAGTTTGTGCTTATGTTTTTTGACAACATTCTCGTCTATAGCAGCTCCACCGAAACACACTACTCACATTTGAGGTTTGTCTTCGACACACTAATGCAAAATAACTTTCATGCTAAACCATCCAAGTGTATGTTCGCTGCTCAACAAGTATCATTTTTGGGGCATGTAATATCGGGACAAGGTGTGGATCCAAAACAAGATAAAGTTGATGCAATTCAGAAATGGCCGACACCGGATTCGTTCACAACATTGAGAGGCTTTTTAGGCCTTACGGGTTATTACCGGAGGTTCGTTCATCATTATGTTTGGATTGCCTCGCCACTGACAGACATCCTCATAAAAAAAGAGTTTAAGTGATATGAAGAAGCTACTCACGCTTTCAAATAAATGAAAGCACAAATAGAGCAGTTAGTTACATTAGCTCTTCCAGACTTCACTCAGCCATTTGATGTCACAACGGACGCATCGGGGTACACTATTGGTGCTATGTTGTCTTAGCACAATCGACCCATCTCATTTTTCAGCAAAAAGTTATGCCCTTCCATGCAGTCCCAATCAACATACACCAAGGAGCTATACGCAATCACAAAATCGGTATGGAAGTGGCAACAATACTTGTTGGGTAGGCACTTTCAAATTTTTACCGATCATCACAGTTTGAAACACTTACTCACCCAAACCATCCAAACGCCCAGGCAACAAAAATGGGTGACTAAACTGATGGGGTACGACTTTGACATACACTTTAAACCGGGAAAAGAAAATATCGTTGCCGATGCACTTAGTCGGGTAAATCCACCGATTATGTGTGCACTCTCCTACCCGACGGCATTATGGCTTGATGAGATAGGGTCTATTTCAAAGACAACGAAATCGACAAACAACTCATCAAAAAGATCAGAGAGGATCCGGTGATATTTCCACACCATTCATTTCGTGAGGGTTTAGTGTATGTGCATGGAAAAGTAATGGTGCCACCTATCCATTCTTTGAGGCCCAAGCTACTGCAGGAATTTCATTCATCTACACTTGGAGGCCATGCAGGTATTAATGCCACAATTAAGAGACTTGCTTCAACTTTTTCATGTCTAGGCATGAAGAAGGATGTTGCACAGTTCATTCGTACATGTACAACATCCCAAGCTACAAAGTCCCCTACACATAAACCATACGGCTTACTACAGCACTTGCCAACACCGGAGGCACCATGGTTCGATATTTGAATGGATTTTATCACAAGCCTTCCGCCATCGACAGGTAAAACGACCATTTGGGTCATTGTCAATAGGTTGTCTAAATTTTCTCATTTCATTGCCTTACCGTCACATTATAAGGCTATCTTACTCGCTTCGTTTTCATGAAAGAGATTTACCGACTATATGGTTTACCAAAACCCATAGTGTCAGAACGTGATCCTCTATTTTTAAGCCGGTTTTGGAAAGAATTGTTTAAACAGCTTGGTACTAAACTCCTACATTCCAGTGCATACCACCCACAGACGGTCAAACCGAAGTCGTCAACCACTGCCTTGAATCTTATCTTCGATCATTTGTTATGGATGAACCCTCCAATTGGCAACGGTATCTCAACTTGGCTGAGTTTTCTTTTAATACAACCTATCATTGATCAATAAAAATGACACCATTCAAAGCCTTGTATGGAAATGATGCCACTTCGTTTCATGAAATATTTGTCGGGTAGTAACAAAACAGCTTCTATTGACTCTTCATTGGTGGAACATCAAAGACTATTGAATTCGCTGAAGAAAAACAATGAAGAGGCAAAGAAACGGATGATCAAGCAAGTAAATACAAAACGTCTTGACAAGGAATTCGAGGTAAATGACATGGTTTATTTGAAGTTACAAAAGTATCGACAGCAATCCGTGCAGCATCGTGGCAATCAGAAGTTAGCAAGACGTTTTTTTGGGTTGTACAAGGTGATTGAGCGTGTTGGCAAAGTGGCGTTCAGGCTACTATTACCTAAGGGTTCGAGGATACATCTGGTATTTTACGTTTTATTACAAAAACCAACCGATCGAAGAAGCGACTTGGGAAGACAAGGACCTCCTACAGCAAAAGTTTCCATGTTACGACATTGAGGCCAATGTCGGTTTTCAGCCGGGGGCAGTTGATACAGGCCAATCATCCGACATATGCCCAGCTAATGGTGAACCGGGTAGCCGACCCAAGAGGCAGATTGTCAAGCCCAAAAGATTGCTAGATTAAGTTAACTACATATGTTCCTTTTCTTTAGCATGAAGTTGCATGTGGTCCACCACCACAATGTTTTCCACTTTTCCTTCCATTTGCAAGCATGTAGGGTAATCGTGCGGTAGTTACAGTTCTTGTATTTTGTATTTAAACTTTGTTTTGGAATGAAAAAAAAAAACAGAAAATTGTCCCAAGTGACTCTCTTTTCTTTCTTATCATTCTTGGAGTTTGATCCGCTTAAGGATTACCCTACCAGTATTCTCGTTAGATTTTTCTCATGAACCTACCATGTTAAGAGAAAAATTTATATCCCCTCAAATACAAATACATTCTGCTATTAATTTTGTAACACAAAACTTTACCATTATAAAGGTTAATTCTAATTGTAATGGTTTTCAAATAAATTATTGGTTTACTAATATTTATTTTTTAATCCTCCCTGATTGGTTCAAATTAATTAACATTTTCATATTCTTTTAAATTTAGATTAAATAAGTGGACATTGTTAGTAACTGGGAAAGTTGTAGGCAACATTTCTAGTTATTGTTACATATTGGGATTGATTATCTACTATAATTAGCATACACTATGAATTTGTGAGAGTTTTAATTTAATTGGTTGATTAGGATATGGTTAACAAAGTAAATCATAATTGACGTTTGACAAGTCATTTGGTAGCATCAATTGATTAGGGTTATGTATCTTTCAATATTGAACCTTCACGTAAGTAACGAAGGGTTGTTTGTTGTTTCTTCCATTTTAGAAATTCCAAAAGAAAAATACTTGTAACTAACCAGAGGAGGCTTTGGGGTTGGCACTTCTTTTCGTAGGCACAAAAAATTTAAAAACTTCCTGATATTATTGATTTAAAAACTTTTAAAAATTCAAAAGCCCAAACACTTATAAGCCTAGTGACAAGATAAACTAATTCGAATACCATGATTTTGATAATTTATTACGTTTATTTCTAAATTTCGATTGTCGTTTATAAAAATGAGTTTACAATATATAATTCGTTAAAGGGTAAAGGACATATTTTTTTCTAGCTTGACCAGGCATGCGAAATTTCAGTGCCACGATTGCAACCAACAGTTTGAATATACTTTAAATAACGCTTTTATGAATCGAACTAATATTTAATAACTTTTAACTTCACTTTTATTTTTTCAGTTTATGCGTGATTAACAATATTTTCTAAGATTCATCAAAGTGAACGTGGATGTTTTTTTATTTAAAGGATATACAACTAAATAAAGAATTAGTTAAAACAGTAAATATTGTGACAGAAAGTAGAGATCGTCACATTGGTAAGTCATATATGGAAATGACTATATCAATCTCAAGATACCAAACACATCGATTCTTTTATAAATACTACTAAAACCACAAACCAACCTCCACAACACAACAGAAGGCACAAAATGAACAAACCACTACTACATTAAAGAAAAATTAAACAAATTTAATTAGGTGATCGACTTTCTACTAGATCTACGTATGAACCAACGAAAACTATAGGATCCAATGTCACAAACTATATCTTGGTTCTTCACCTCCTCACCTTCAAATCGTTTCTTGTTACAGGTATTCCAAATACACAAACAAGCGGTAATGATGATTCCATTAAAAACCTCCTTATCCCACTTTCCTAGACCCACGTGGTTATAGACTTCTAAAATATCTCTAACCAAGAATGCATAGGAAGGCGAGGAGTTACACCAACCAATCAAAGCTTCTCAAATAGCCCCCATCACTGCTACCCTGTAGATGTGTTCGACAAGTTCTTGCTGAGCATTGCGACACACATATAGAATCCATTAGAGAAATGTTCCTACTAAGAAGAGCAAGTTTGGTGGGAATTTTGTTAATTGCCAAGCATGAAGAAAACATTTGGATGAGACCCATTTACACCATTTCAAAACATAATTAAGGTTGTTGTCTCTGCTTGAAGAAAGAAGATTTCTGACCGATTTAATCGATAAGGTACCCAAAGGATCTCTCAGCCATGGCCATGAGTAATACCCGACTCTTCAATGAGCCGCTGCTAATAAACTAAATCACGATTCCCATTCTTGTAGTTCATTCAAAATGAAAGGAGCTCTTTTCCAATTCCATTACCTTCAAGTTGGCTTCCAAACCAAAAGAATCTCTCCCTGATTTTACATCTTTTGTTCTTTTCAAGTTGAAAAAGCCTAGGAAAGACCGAACAGAGGGGATCGGCTCCGGTCGAGGTATCTAACCAAAATATAAGATCATTCCCATCACCCTTAACACCTTTTAAAAGCTCTGAAAAATTGAGGTCACCAATCTTCAATTTGGTAAACTCCTTGACCAGATTATTCAAAACCCCTACAAATTTTTGATTCACCGAAATCAAACCTCCTTTTGAAATATAAAGAATAACCTTAATAACTCATTTCCAAAGTTAGAACTAGGCGAAGTTGACCATAACTTTTGACCAAGCAAAGTTGATCAAACTTTGACTAGGCGAAGTTAACTTGATCTTTTGACTCAGTGAAGTTGATTTAACTTCACTTTCCCTGAGACCTAGGGGAAGTTAAAACACTTTTTTAAGTTTACTTAATGAAAATTTCAATAACTTAAAAATGACTTCAATTAATATAACCGAACTAGTTAAAATAGAAGTAGAATCTGGTTCTACAACTAAAGCACCGAAATTATTTGAGGAACTAATTTCGTATAATGGAAAGAAAGATTTCAACAATACATCAAGAGGAAAATGTGGGTTTGCATCGAAGACAATTATATACCACCCACTGCTACTTTTTAAGGAAGGGAACAAGTTAAGAAATACAGTAAAATGGAGGAAGAAGAAAAGAAGATGTATGAAGCAGAAAATAAGGCCTTAGCTGCTATAACTATGGCTCTCCCTCAAGAAATTCTCCACACTTTTAAAAAATATAAAACTGCTACAGATTTATGGGAAGCATTGGAAAATCTCTATGAGGAAAACGTCTCAACAGGAAATTCAAAGACAAAATTGTTGAAAACCCAGTTCTCTGTTTTCAAATACATGAAGAATGAATCTCTGTATGACATAATCATATCTCATTATTGAACTCGATAACTATGCCATTAAATTGGAAACTATTGAAATAGTAGAAAAGCTTCTCGATGCTCTTCCACCAAATTGGGAGATGTATACCGTAATGATAAAGGATGACCAGGAGTTTGAGATGTTTGAGTTGGAATATGTGGTTAATAGACTAAGAGTATATGAGATGAACATGTAGAGGATGGGAATAGTTGCTGATTAGGTTTAGGATCCATCAATGTATGGGGCCAAAACATCTTCAAGTTCTAACTCTGGGCCTACAGCCTATCACAAGGGTAGTGATGTGAGAAAAGAAGTTCGCAAGTCAAAGTGGCTCATCGAGTAGTCGATAGGGTGTAAATTACTTTTCTATGCTAATGAGTGTTAAGTCAACTGAAAAACAATTTGTCTTATATGCATCTTTCTTAGCTTCATATCAGAACTATGTTAAAGGAAAGATCGTACATCCAGCAACTCTAGATGAAGTCTATGAACAGATAGATGCAGATGATTTGGAAAAGATGGACTTACGAAGAGTGAAGAGGTTTAAGAAAAATGGTAGAAAGTTTGTGGGTCAAAGCCCATGTTTTTACAAATTTAAAGTAAGGTGCTACAACTGTCAAAGAAATGGACACTTTGCTCGTGAACGCACAAACAAAAGAATTGAGAGAAGTTCAAGCAAATTGGGTAATCACAATGGTGGAAGAAATTAAGTAAAGGCTATGGTATAATAGCAAAATTGTTCTTATAACAGGAACTTAAAAGTTGAAGAATTTGACGAACAAGATAATGTTGCCAAGTTAGATTTTGACAAGGAGAGAAGTAGCTCTTTCAATGGAAATGATCAAGCATACATGGCAGAACTGAGTAATCTGCTATAAGAAGTAAGTAGTGAAGAGTCTTGTTTAAAGTGTCAAAATTTAACTAAACGGGTAAACCAACTAACTATTCAGAACATTTATTTGAGAAAGGAGGTTAACGAACTAAAAGAAGATAACCACTATATAAAAGAGAAAGAAAGTAAATATATGAGAACCATTAAGAGCGATGAAAAAGACACAAGAGGACTAATAGTAACTGTAGGTGAAAAGGTTTAGGTAATAGATCTCTTGTAAGAAGTGGCTGAGGAAAAGACAAAAATTATCTCTTCAAAAGATAAGGAAATAGTTGACTACCAAGTTAAAGTAGAACAATTAAACAGAAAATTTGAGCAATTTAGAAACTCTTCTATTGTCTCGGATCATGCTTTGAGCTCCTTAAGGTCTTCAACAGATAACGAGGGACTTAGATAAATGGAGATTCCTCCTCATTATAATAATAATTATACAAATAAACCTGTTGAAGAGCCTAACGTTGATTAGCTTTGTCCTTATCTCTTTCCAGCAACTGTTCAAAATTTGAACAACACATCAAGTACAACAAACTTACGTAAGTTCACTGTCCCTGATCAGGCGAACTCACCTGAGACAACTTTTAACAACTTCCCTGAATCAGACCAAGCGTAATTAAGTAACTTCACCTCACTTGCTGGGCGTATTAATAATCAATTGAAATACAACACTTTCACACCAATTAAGTTTGTGAAAGGAATCATGATGAAGGACGAGGCAGGATCATTGTCCAAGAGTTAAATGTTGAATTTATAAAATGAATAAATGGCTTAAATTCGTTCGTGCCTCCTTATGTTAAACAAACTGGCACCATTCTGGCCTCATCATCCTCAAAAATTAACTCACGTGGGGTAAGTCAGTCCATCAAAGCTGACCTGAACGTTTTTAAGTCACTTTTTAAGTGCCATCTTAAGGGTCCCGTTGCGAGCATATGTTCCCTAAAGAAAGAAAAACAGATGGAAGGGAAAGTAAAAAAAAAAAACTTTACAAAGGCTGCAATCTAACAAACGAAATTTGAATTCTAAGCAAAACTTAAATGGCAAGCTTAACCAAATATTAGGGATGGATACGGTTACTTTGAAAAGATAAAGGTGGAGAAAGTTAACTATGTTGAAGAGTTGAAGCATAATCTTTTGAGTGTATCCCAAGTTAGTGGCAAAGGCTACTCCATGCACTTTACAAATAAAGAAGCCTTGGTTTTGTATCCTTGATTTAAATTACCTGAGAAGTGGATACTAATGAGAGATCCCAGAGAAAAGAACACCTATGTGATGGATATGAGAGCAACTGCAACAGCAAATGAAGAATCTTATTTGCTTTCAAAGGCGTTAGAATTGGAGTTTGAGCTATGGCATAGACGAATGGGACACATCCATACATCAAAGATTAATTATATTGTCAAGAATGAACTCATTTTGGGAGTACCTATAAAGAGTTTTGGGTTTTAAGATAAGTGCAATTCATGCAAGAAAGGAAAGCAACATAAGAAGTTGCATCTGGTCAAGTTGGTATCTCAATTGCCACACCTTTAGATCTACTCCACATGGATCTTTTTTGGCTTATCAATGTCAAAAGTCTTGGGGGGAAATCTTACTGTCTAAGGGTTACTGATGATTATTCCCTCTACTCCTGGATCTATTTTCTTGAAACAAAAGATGAGACAGTTCAAACGGTGATCAACCTAATTACTAAGGTTGAGAATCACATTGGTGGGAAAGTAAAGTATATTCGGAGTGACAACTGTACTAAATTCTAGAACTATCAAATAGAGATCTTCTGTTTACAGAAAGGAATAGAACATCAATTCAGTGCACCGTATACACCACAATAAAATGGAGTGGCAGAAAGAAGAGTAGGACTCTAATCGAAGTTGCAAGAATATATGTTGACGGATTCCAAACTGCCAATCATATAATGGGAGAGACTGTAACTACAACTTGTTATATCCTTAATAGAGTTCTTATTGTTAAAAGGCTTAATAAAACATGTTTTGTTAATGCATAAGAAAAAGCCAAATCTAAAAGGTTTTGAGCCTTTTAGATCCCCTTGCACAACTTTTAAAAAATTCATAGTTTGGTGAAGTGCTCGATGAAGGATTCTTTGTTGGCTACATCATTGGTTCACCAAATAAACGTGTTTTAACATAGCAAATAACAAGTTAGAAGTGACGTGCAACACGAAAATCACAAGCTACTCAGCCCCACTACTTTGTTCGGGATCAGAAGGGGCTTTAGATTATGATAAACTATTTAAGTCCTTTAACACTCCTAACTTGTTTAATGCAAATTTAGAAGAGACTGTAGCAACCAAGATGTTGTATGTTGTAGAAATGTTATTCTTACATCATCAACAAGTACCTCAAGTATCAACACCGAGGGGTCAAGTACTCAAATGTGGAAGCAAGGAATGATGATGAGTTCTATAATCCTTTCCACAATCAACATAGTTCGGGGGGGGGGGGATTGATACTAATTTGGGGGACGATTTTGTAGTTGATTTATTTTCTAATTTGAAAGTTCACAAAGATCATCCAATCGAGAACATCATGGGAAGTCTAAATGAAGGGGTGAGGATGAGGAAAAGCATTGTAGAGAACGTATGCATGTATGTAGAATTGCAAGAGACTAGTATCATTGACGAGTATCTCCACTCATGTTTCTCAGCCAAGTTGAAACCAAAAACTATCAGATGGCACTGTAAGACAGCTCCTGGGTTGAAGCAATGCAAGAGGACCTGCACATTTTAAGAAGATGGATGTGTGGACACTATTGGAGAAACCGAGTGATGTTCATTTTATTGGAACCAAGTGGGTATTCAAGTGCAAGAAAGACGATAATAGGGTAACTATCAGAAATAAGGTGTGGTTGGTAGTTAAAATATTTAATCAAAAAGAATGAATCGACTACAATGAAGTGTTCGCTCCAATGACACAGTTGGAAGCTATAAGACTATTTCTTGCTTTTGCAACATAGAGGGGGTTTAAGGTTTTTCAACTGGATATTGAGAGTTCATTTCTAAATGGAAGAATTGACGAATTGGTATATGTTGAGCAACCACCGGGGTTTACTGATCTGAAACATCCAGATCATGTTTATTGTTGGAGTAAAGCTTTATATGGTCTCCATCAGGCACCTCAAGCATGGTATGAAACATTATCAGAATATCTTCCAGAAAATGGGTTTGTAAGAGGGAAGATATGAAGCACACTATTTGTCAAAAGGCACAAAAGTGATTTTCTGTTGGTTCAGGTGCATGGGGATGATATAATCATTGGGGTATCATGGGTAGAAATGTGTAAAGATTTCGAGTAGGTCATGAAGAAGAAATTTGAGATGAGCACAATAGGGGAGCTTACTTTCTATTTAGGTCTACAAGTTGATCAAGAGGAAAATGGCATGTTCATCAATCAGACGAAGTATGTCCACGTTATGCTGGAAAAGTTTAATACGGAGAACAGGAAACCATATGACCCTCCTATTTGTGTGAATCACAAACTAGGTCCAGATGCAAAAAGAACTGAAGATGTTGATCCAACTCTGTACCGCTCCATAATAAGTTCCTTAATGTATATAATTGCTTATAGACCGGACATTATGTTTGCATTTTGTTTGCGTGTTCGATTTTACGCAAATCCAAAGGAGTCACACTTGAGCAGTGAAGAGGATCTTATGGTATTTAAAAGGGAAACCAAAGCTGGGATTCTGGTATCCTAAAGAAATAGATTTGGATTTTTTGGCAAACACAAATTCGGGTTACGGAGGATGTAATCAAAACAGAAATCCTACAACAGGCGGTTGTCAATTTTTTGGAGGAAGATTGGTGTCGTGGCAATGCAAGAAGCATACCTCGGTCGCTTTTTCCACATGCAAGGCAAAGTGCATTGCAGCATCAAGTTGCTGCTCACAGGTTTTGCGGATACAACAACAAATGCGTGATTATGACAATACTATTTCAATCTCAGTAACTAACAATCTTGTACAACATAGTTAAACTAAAAAAATAGAAATCCATCATCATTTTATACGGGATTTTGCTTTGAAAAGTTGATTGTGTTGGAAAAGGTCGACACATTGGATAATTTGGCTGATTTTTATACTAAAGCTTTAATCGAACAGATTTTTCAAAATTAATTCAGCTAAATGGTATAGTAAATTCTGAGTTAGTTAAAAAAATGTTTAATTATTATTATTATTATTATTATTATTATTATTATTATTATTATTATTATTATTATTATTATTATTATTATTATTATTATTATTGTTATTACTATTATTTTGTTTTTCAAAATCTTAATGGGAAATGATATGAATCTTCGTGACAGTAATATCAACACACGTAAGGTACTGTAGCAGAATCGTAAAGACTTTGTAATCTATATGTCGGTAAGCTCAGCCCTTGTCAAAGAACGGCTGGTTTGACCATTGACTTGTTGGAAATTAGTGACCTTGTTCTTAGTGGGAAACATCTTAGAGTCCTTTTAGCTTAACTAAGTCTTGCGTAAGGATAGGGATGAAAGGTCAAGTCATACTCAAGCCTCACGTCACTTTATCACAAGTTATAAAAACTACTTTTTGTATACTAACTTGATTTTTTAAAAAGTTGATTAATTTTAAAATTATTTTGGCTGATTTTATCTACACCAAACCATCAGCGAAGTTACCATTAACCAGCATTACTGTTCGGCCATAAAAGTGAGTTCAACAGCACATTTTTCATTGCATCTTACAAATTTTCCATCTGCGGCTTGATAGGAATGTTGTCTGGCTCAATGCATTCACGTTATTTTATATATATGTTTGCATGCACATGAATGCACTGGACCTGGCTTCATTCTAATCGAACCCTATCATAGTTGTGGCCGATAATTATTTTAACATTTTTCGTGTATGCTAAGGCTTAGTATTAATAGATCGGTTGTTTTTTTAATGTGTTTCTAACACTCGGGTAAGGTTGAAGATGCTAATTGGTGGTTTAAATGGTTTTAAATGTTACTCCGGTAAGTGTGACATATATTCCAAACAGCGAAGCCTGAGGTTGTCTTTATATAGATGTATGATTCATTGGTTAGGTGTTTTGGTAAGACACTCGGTGTTTACTGCACAATATTTTGTGTTGGGTGTTGATCCCGAGGAAAATGGAAGAAACCTTTCAGCTTCCATTGGCAAAGTTATCACAACTTCGCTTGGGAGATGAAGTTGTTACAACTTTGCATGACCATTCTAAGAAACTATAAACAGGGGAGTTGGGTCAAATTTGGTCAACAGTTGTTAAACCCTCCGGGCGAACTTACACGGTGAACTTTTGTAATTTTTCAAAATGCATAAACAGATTTTCGTTCACGTCATTAGGTGTAAAATTATTCCACGAACACAACTATATGACTTTTTTAATCTAATGTTGGCTCGTTTGTGATTTATTGACGAAAATGCATGTTCCACCTAAACCGACCCAGAATCGGTGTTTTTAACAAGCTTTTATATCATCTTGTTACATATCTACGTTAATAGGCACTTGTAGTTGTTCGGATGATCATCAATTGCTCTTCAACCAGTCTTAATTGTGACCTTAAATTTCCAATGAACAACGATCGATAACGGGTAAGTTGTTCATTAGGCGAAGTTATTCCTAACTTCGCCTACATGTTAACTTCGCCTATACAGTAACCATCGAAGTTAATAGCTGATTGCTTTTTTTAAAATCTCCTAACTTGCTTAGTTTGATAAGGTAGGCTGCTATTGCTGGTGCTGGTGGTGCGGGTGGAGATGATGGAGGTGACGTAGACAATAGGAAGTCTGTCTCGGCCCACGGAGTGTTCGAGACCTTAGAACCGAGTCAATAAGGACTTGATGATTTTGAGAAATGATTAACTTCTTGCTTCGTTCGTGGAACTTTTATGCTATCTCTCACACTTACCGACATTTGGGAGATAGTGGCGTATGATTCTCGTGTGGAACCACTGGAGTTTCATGCGACCGTTAATAATTAAGAAATCGCATTCTCTGCTGATGATATTCGAGCTGCTCTACAGTTTCCCACAGTTATGGAAGATAATGGTCATATGGAGTACTTGTATTTTTTCAGGAATGGTGCATTTGCACTCATGGGGTACTCGGGTGCAGTTGGTGATTCACAAAGACGTAAAGGTTTTTGAGGTCAATGGAGATTTCTGATGCATGTGTTAACTGTGTGCATGTCTGGGAGAAAGGCAGGTTCAGATGGTATGGGTCTGGCTATGTAGTAAGCTACGGCTTCGTTGGTTTATAACAAGTCGTATAGTTTTTGCCAATTGATTTTTTTTTAGAGATGGATAATCAGCGAAGAGCTACAGGAAGGGAATGGTTTTTATTATATACCAGGTTCTTACAGATGATACTTAATCATGTTGCAACTTCGACCAATCCATTATGTCAGGACCGGAACTGGTGCAAACCTTAATAGGTTAACAAGAAAACACAGATCTATTGAGCTAAAGGCCACCTTGATATTCCGGCGGAATCAGAATATCCAAGAGTTAGGATTAGAGGTTTGTGTAATAATAGATAGTCAATAAAGAACAATATAGACAAAAATTCACTATTATTAATATATTGTTTCATTGTAACAGTGATATTCAATGAAGATAATGTCTAGGGTTTCGTGATGGCGGCGGCTGTACGAGGAGACACTGAGAATATTCGCTCAGGTGTGTGCCCTCGTATTCAGCAAAGGAGCCGTCCAAATCCGTGCCAATTAATGATAGCCTATCATTCTATTTATAGACCCTGACATTCCTTTTAGAAGCTCTATCATTACATAATGAATGACTAAAATAAAAACACAAATGTATACAAGTCTTCGAGTATGATCTATCTTGTTCGAGCAGACTTGATATGCACAGCATGCTTGATGCATGTCTTCGAGCACACTTTACTTCAAATATTTTCAGATAGAAAATATTTTCCTCCAACATGCTTCCATCTTCTTGACTAATCCTTGCTTTGCTCGAATAAGTCCATCGAGCACACATATTCTCCTTGATGTCTTCAATCCTACCTTAGAGACTTATTTGAACAAACTTCAGCATGCTTGGACGCCTGGCTTGCTCGGGACTGAACTATGCTCGAAGTCTATACTTAGAACATTTGACATCGTCTTTTTTGCGTCCATGCTCAATCCACCAATGTGCTCGTAGTACTTGGTTTAAGCTGGATGATCAAGTTGTTTGCTCGATTGGAAATCCATACTCGATGAAGAACATGTTTGCTCGGCGAAGTGTAGCTTGTTCGAAGCCTTCAACACTTAGAAGAATTCACTAAAGTTGGTCTGAAACACCATGCTCGAGGTAGTAAACCATGCTCGATGGACCAAGCTTGCTCGTAGTCCATACTTAGCCGATTTCATGAGAAGGTTGAGAAGATTCCAATCTTCCTTGTAAATATCCGACTCAACACATTATTTTGACAGTGTTACTAATAGGATCTTTGCACAATGTCAGTCCTCGAGTGCTAGAAGCAGACCTGAGTTTAGACGCGACCTACTGCTTCGTTTGGTTCTATTGTGGATCCGTTTTATATGCCTCCAACATATGATGGGTTTTTAGATGCTCCTGTTGCTGCTACTGTTGATTCACAACCGGAGGTTGTGACACAACATCCTCAGGAACCATTTGTTCCACCACAACATGAACAAGAAATGTAGCATGAAAACGTTCATCCTCAAGACGCAGGGAATATTAATTTGGATGCTGATGCTTTTGATTTTGGATTGAATATGCCTGATGCATCGGAAGCTGCTCCTGAAGCTTCTGCTCCAGCTTCTTCTGAAGCTAATGACACTGAAAGTTCTTCTCCGTAGGTTGATGAGAGTCGTCGGTATTTGGCTTTGCAAGAGTGAATTCAGGGTAAGAGAAAGAAGAAGCCTGCTGGTGATGATGAGGATTCAGACTTTGAATTCGAAAATAATGATGAGGATCTTAAAGCAGAACAGTTCAACTTGGTAAGGCCGTATCAAGAGACCTCGAGTTGGTGAGGGTTCAAGTTCAGTTTCGGTTAATTCGGTACCTCAGTTAGTTGTTAATGTATCAGTTCCTGATGTGTCTGTTGGTTTTAGTAAAAGTGGTGTTTCTACGGTGGCTTTGGATGCACCAGTTATTGTTTCTCTACCATAGGTTTCTTTGACACCTACTGTGATGGCTTCTTTGTATCTTGATTTGACGGTGATGTCTACGACTGGTGTTCCTGTGTCATTACCACCAGCTTCTACATCTTTGCCGATTCCATCTATAGTAGTTGACTTTCCTTTGTCATATGTTCATGCTACTCCATAGGTTCATGTTGCTTTTAATGCTAGTCTCTCTGATTGTGGCAGAATTACTGATCTGAAGCACGTAGTTGCTGAGAAATCTCAGGTACTTCAAAATGAAGTTATTCATAGACTTATTGTAGAAAATTAGCTACATACAACTTTCTCATTGCGCAAGGTAATATTATTGATGTTCTTAAAAAGTACTTAGCATCTCAGTGGGTAATAGTTACAGAGATGATGTGCTGAGAAGCATGAGACATGATGACACTAACGATGATCCCAATGCATCAAAAGATGTAGGTGGTGAGATGCTAAGCTCTTCAAAAGTTCTTGGTACTCAAGCTACAACTCAGGGGGAGTCAGCTTAATAGGGAGCTGGTGCTAGTGGTGATAAAACTATGGTGTTGTATGAAGAGATTGGTGATCTTCAAGATTTGGATGAGTTTGTTGTCATGTCTAATGATGAGGTTGATCTGGAAGAGATGAGATTAGGGAGATTGGTGAAAAGATTATAATTGATGACACCTTGGAAGAAGGTGATATCATAGAGGAGGGGGTAGAGCATGTTATATCGTCTCCTATTATTGAACAAGTTTGGGTTAGCACTGATGATGGTGAATCAGTGGATTTAAACAAGATTTCTAGACTTGTTGATGAGGATGTTGATGAGTCTATGTGAGAAGAGCAACCCAGATGGAAAGAGGGGTGTGCTAACTAGTTTATGAGACAGAAGAAACCAACGGTACTACCCACGTATAAAAAAGTTACAATATCAAGTGGTTAAGTGAGTCAAAGAAGGAAAAAATCAGTTGGTTGTATGATGATAAGTTGAAGTCGTTTGTGTTGAAGACATATGACGGAATTCAGTACTTTCACATATACTTGAGATCATTTAACACTTTACCTGAATGTGAAGTAAAGGATTTAGAAAAAATGGAGTTGATTAACAGAGGAATAGATAAGTTTGTTGATGGGTTAAAAGGATAATTTTGAATGAAGCTGTGAAAGAAAATAAGTTTACTCTGCTCAAACCTCAAAAGTGTAAAATTTTGAAGATACTGAGTGAAGAGTTAGATCTAACGGTAGACCATGGATGATGATAAATTACAAACTCGTTAGTTGTTTGAAGAAGGTGCCGATGAAGCCTATGCCTCAAAATGCTTTGAACACTATGAAATTTTGGGATGTTGATAGTGAGACGGCAAAGGCAGTAATACAAGATGGGGACAAGCAAGAGCTTCCAAGACTGTATGATCCGATGCGCTTGATAAATCTTTTGATGTCTAATTTGAAGGAACTCCATGTATCAAGATCTTTTATACTCCTGCATGGAAGTCGGAGGGAAAGAAGTACCATAGGGTGGTCTCGGTTTGTGTGAGACATGGAGTGCAAGCTGGATCGTTTCTTGAGTGAAGATGGTGTGATATTTGATTGCAGATTAAAGAAAAACAAGAAACAAATGGAGTTACTGCCATGGGGGAGTATGTTGGTGCATTTTGGTGCGTTAGTACTCCATAGGTTTTATATTTGTTTTGTCTGTAATAAACAATTTGTTTTGTTTATGTTTATATTTTATCAGGTTGGATATAGGTGAACTTACGGGTTAAGCGAAGTTAAGCTAACTTCCCCTATTATGTAATAGGCGAAGATATGTAGTATATAAACATATCTTCGGCCTAGGCTTTCTAGTTCTTCATTCCAGTCATAATCTTGTGAAGTGCTTTTGTCATGTATTGAAAGATACAGTGTTATTATTCAATACAAGCAATTGTTTGGTTTAATTGTTGTTTCTATTGTTCTAGTTTGATTTAATACTCATAATCAAACACTAAGGGGATTTTGCACCCTTAAAGTTTGTGATATCTCCTCTATTGATCTATTCCACAGACCTACACTGTTATCAGATCGTCTAACGGCTAACACCTCCATCTTCTTACTGCACATTCTACCGATTACCCATAAAACAGTTTTATAAAATATGTCAGCAACAATTGCTGGAGAATACGTTGACACTAAACCATTTGTATAAACCTTTAGCTTCACTCATAACAAATTAGTAGCCCTATAGGCCGACGCACCAAATACATCACATATTCAAGCCCTTTGTAACACCCGTCAACTTCCGGTTAAATGATTTAGCGCGTGTAAAGTATGTATAACTCTCGGGACTTAGCCGACATTTCTCGGAAGCCTTTACGTCATCCCGGTACGTTAAAGAACTTAAATTTTCCTTTCATTTTGCCTTACACTTCAATTGGGAGGAGCCTGGATGTAAAATTTTTATATTATAATAATTAACAAAAAAAAATCCTAACCCTAACTCTATTCTCCATCCCGATCGGCCAAGAGCAGCCCCCCCCATGCGAAAATTTTCTGTGCAGCCAAGATTAAACCGTAAAACTTCAATTCAAGGTCGGTTTTATGATTCCCCATGTCTTTTACACCTTAATTGATCATATTAACGCGCTTATTGGTCGTTAAGGTTGAGTTTTGATGATAACAGTTTGCTGACAGATTCGTATATGTTTATTTTAGGGTCTGTAACGCGATGATAATCCATTGTTTTTGATTGATTCTTGATTCCAT
Source organism: Bidens hawaiensis (assembly GCF_021521415.1). Lineage (NCBI taxonomy): Eukaryota > Viridiplantae > Streptophyta > Magnoliopsida > Asterales > Asteraceae > Bidens > Bidens hawaiensis. The sequence continues at coordinate 33,211 of NW_027503537.1, forward strand.
GATGTTCTACTTTGAGTCTAGTTTCCAGAAAGGTATACTACGTAATTTTTGGACGAGATTTGAATGGTTTTTATGAATTTGTAAAATCGAGTATCAAAGCTGATGCGGGATGACGGATTCTGGTTTGTCTTCCAAACGTCATAACCCTTTTTCTATAGGTCCAAATTGGTTGGTTCCACTTCTGGAAGTTAGTATTTTAAGTTAGGAACCAAACCCAATTGGAATCATTTAATTTGGCTGGATAATGATTTTTATAAAAATAAAACCATTTTGTTGTGCACTGAAATAGCTGCACATACCTTTCTGTGTTGGAGGAATTTTTATGAATTTTGTGTCCGCTAGAAAAATATAATAAAAATATTTTTATAAACCTAAGAAATTTACTAAAGTCTGGTAAAAATTTAATAATTTATTTCAAAGGTTATCCTATATAATTAAATCCATCTTCGCATGCTAAAATCTGCACGTTTTACTTGTTGTTGATCGATAAGTTCGTTTTAGGCTTAACCGGTGGATGTTCAATTGTGTTCTTGTCGGGGTTGTTTGAAGTGAGTTTTTGCACCACAATATTCCTAGGTATGTCCCGTATATCATACTTAAAGATCATGTTCATAGGTGTTCGTTAAGATGATCAACTAGTTGTAGTTTGATTGTTATGTTCGGTTGTCTAGAATTGTAGTTTGGCGCGTTTAACGCGAGGGTTGAAGTGATTAACGACCAATTCAGCTCGGGGACACTTGGTTTGATGTACATGCTATTCAAAATTCATTTTTATAAGTTATGGGGGCTGAATTGGTTGTCGGTTACTCCAACGGGTCGGTACAACGCGCAATTGTGTTTATTGAATAGTTGGTGCGTTGTACTTGCGGGTTACCGGCCCATTTGACTCGTGTGGCGTCGTGTGGACTTTTTGGCTGTGATTTTATCATAATGGGTCCACACAGGGCTGAGTTGGATGTTAACGGCCTAAACGACTCCTAAACGCGCGTGTTAGTGTCACCTAGTGCTCCTGGGGGCAAATTGGGAATTCTTTATTCCCGGGAGTACCTAAGGGTCGTTTTGGTGAATGTGAGACCTCGGGGGCTGTTGTGATTAAGTTTGATGAGGTCGAGGGTTTAGGTAACTCGAACCATGTTAGAACGTCTCGTAGGATAAACGAGTCATCTTGACGTCATTAGTATTGATTGAATGTAAACCGACAGGTGTTTGAGTTTTGGGATTTCTTAGGGATTCTCTAGCTCGTGATGAATCCGCGTCTTGTGTCAGGTGAGTTCTTGAGGCCCTGTTTAACTCTTTTTAAGTTTTGGGCTAGCATGCACACCTAAGCGATTTTGCTTGATGAAATGTTTTAAACGATTTTACATAGGCTTGCTAATATTGGTAGGCCTTGGAATGTTAAAGAATATGTGTATGTATGTATATATATATATATATATATATATATATATATATTATAGAATGGCCAATATTTGGCGAATGTTGTAGTCGTCTCGACTACTGAATGTTGCGTATGCCTACTTTGTGTTTGCATGCGCTGAATGCTACGTGTTTGGGTTTTACGTTTCCTCGACCCTGAATGTTATTATTGAATGTTATATATATATATATATTTATATATATAGGAATGTACGTAAGAGATGTTTATGCGTAAGGATGATTATTTATTAAATGTGATGACCTAACTGATGTATTTCCGTTTACAGTTTTAAAAACCGTTGGAATGATTATTAACACTTTTGTTACTTATTTAAAACTTGAACTCACTCAGCTTAAGCTGACTTTGTGTGCATGTTAGTGTGAGTTTCAGGTTAGGAAGAGGATGCCTTATCGCTTGGACGTGCACGAAGCTACTTGGACGGTGAAGGGCATACAGGATTTGAAGATTTTATTATTAAACATTTATTTTTAAAAAAATTTTATTAAAGATAATTACGTTGGTTTTGGGCAAAATTCCCGGGTTTTGGGAACTTATTTTGTTATTTACGTTTTCCGCCGAATTATACTCTGTGATGCTTATTTTAATGAAAAGAATTGTTTTTAAGTTTAATTATTTTTACGAGTGTTTTGAATGATTACAAACTGTGAGGTTCCCGGAGTTCAGGGCCTTACACCCTTATGGCCCCAGAGTCCGACTCAATGAGCAGGAACATGATGCTAGTGTGGCGGGGTATGTCTACCCTCTGACTACATATGTATAGACAAAGACACACGTATATCTAGTCTGAAAGCCACCAGCTATTAAATTTTTAGGGAGCTATAATCCCATGCAATCTTTTGACTTGTTAACATTACACATTTAAATAGTTTAAAACATTTGGGCATATTCACCTATTAATAAGTTGTTCTGATAACAACTTTCTTTTTGTACGAACATGTAACATCCCAACTTTTAAGTATTTTAATAAGCATACAAATCCTCCTAATCTAGTGCCTAGTTATAATTAATTAAATAATATGGTTTAAAATAAATTGTGACCTACGTTTTATTACCCTGCCATTTTATGTCAAAATAAACATAAGCCTTGGAGATTTAATGTTTTTGGATGAAATAAGGTTTTGACGCCTTTAGTAAAACCTATCAGAGTAGTGGGTGGTAAACTGGAATATTATATTTATTTCACATAAACTGTCAAACTAGAGTAATGTTGCGAAAGATTAGTGTGGGAATGTGTGTGTTTGGTGTGTGTTCGACAAGAACAAAAAGAGAAGGAAAGGAGGTTGATTTCATTCTTAAGATCGAGTGAAATCTTTCATTCATAGCTTCATAACCTCCCTCTGACTACTTATCTTTATTGTAAGTGTCATCCCTTTCATTCATGAGTTCCACTGTTGCATGTTCTTACATATGTATATCTAAATGAAATCGATTGTTTGAGTTTATAAACATTACAAAGTCGTAATAAAGTTTTATATCTAGTGTAAATTGTCATTAATTTGACGAATTGATGTAGTTGAACATGCCATGAAACTTTTGGGTTTAGATGTTAATATAGGACTATTTTTAGAATTGAGTTACTACCATGATGAATACTTGTTATTTGGCCCTTCATGTGTGATGAAATTGATGTGTTAAGGATGGATTAGAATGGTAATTACACAAGATGTGAAAGTTTTAAATTTGTACGCACACCAAGTTTTTGATGAAAGGCTTCAACTATGAACTACATGAACATAAATGATTCCTATGCCAACACTGTGTTGTGTAAATCATGATCCAATTGGTAATGTTTAACCCTATGTTACTGAAATGTTAACCTTTTAAATGTATGTGGGAAGTTTGTTTTCATTAACATGAATGTGTGATGATGGATACTAGCTATAAAGAATGTGGTCACCAGGCACCAATGGCAAAGCGGAAGGGCAAAAAAACGAGTAGTTATCGACCAAACATGAGTACTCACTCATAATTTGCTTGATCCCGAATTTGTTACAATTAAACTGCTAGTTAATTTGCTCACGTATATCACATGGGATTCTTCTGAAATGATTGCCTTAAAAATGGTTGAATCTCTTATAGAAGTGGATACAAATTAGTACTCTTAACAAGGTTTGTTTGTTCTTACTCAGTATAGGGAGCCTTGGTATAATTAATGTTCACGTGAGTAAACAGGTCTATTTTGAACTTAAAAGCGGAAACTTTTCATGCGCAAGGGTGACCCGGTCGTGTATGTATTTGACCTGGCCGCATCAGCAATCTTTCCTTGTTTTAGCGAAGTTTCGTTCGATGTACTTAAGTCAGTTTTTGTGTCATAATTTGACCAACTTTCTCATCTTGTCGGATGCATGTGATTATATCGTTATGTGTTTTGGTGTTAGGAATAGCTCCACAATAATCAATGGGTTCGTTAAAGTTGCGGGTCTCATGATAAAGACAAATGCACGTTTCTAACTAAGTCGACATGTATGTTCTGAAAACTTAACAAGATCCTTAAACATTTTTGTTAGTTCAAATGAATAACACTATTTTTTATTTTAAATTTTAGTAGTGTCTATGAAACTTTAGTCATTGAATTAAACATTTTATGTAATGAAAGTAGTCCATTTGTGTAA